>NC_056725.1:921349600-921474600 GCF_019279795.1 Protopterus annectens | reverse complement strand
AATGCACTTGGGACTGTCAGCTCAGCCTGAGAGGGCAAATATATTTCCATGGCAGCAGCTTCGTCAACTTCTGCTATCATCATCACCTTCAGAAAATGCATGGGATACATCAAAAATATGTTCTGTCAACCAAATGAAAGGCTTTTATTTATTATTTTTTTTTTAATTCAACAGATAAAAGAAATCTGCTGGTGTTGTTATTATATTTCATTTTAATTATATACAGGTATTAGGCAGACTCAAGTACTAACAGGGAACAATATTTCTAAATGCAAGGGTAAAGTGAGTATCTTGTATAAAAACTGTCATATGTCCTCCGACTATTGCATGATTTTCTTTTGAATTAAACTATCCCATGAATTAGGCCCTTCTTCTCATCATGCCCATTTTCAATTCAGAGGCATGTTAGCCAAAATAAGGCCAGATCTCATTATCAGCTAATTTTAATGTCTCTTGAATCAAATTTACTGATGTGATGATCTGCACGTTGCTGCAGTAACCTGCTGCTTGTGTAGCCAGTGGCATCCCATACCCCCAATAACCCAGGTCACACCACACCACAGCACAGTCCCTGTACCCGTCCCTGTCCCGACCCTAATCATAATCCCCCCACTCCAGTAATAGTTTGATTGCCATTACAGCATGTATTTATTAGACCTGCTAGTCCAGTGTATCCCCCCCACCTTATCCCTGCACTGCTGCTGTTGCCCTTACAGTATATTGAATCATCTCTCGTGGTCTAGTATCACCTCACTCTGATATCATACTACTGTCGGTGCCATTACAACACTTTAAAAAGTAAACTCTGGTGTCTAGTGCATTCGCCCACCTCCCTTCCCAGTATTAATGTTAGTGTCATTATGATGGCACTTTAAGAATAATCCTTGGTGTCTACTGGCTCCCACACCACATTTGCTTTGAGAAGTAGAACATGGCTTTTTGGCTGTTGTTATTACCGCAAGATGGTGGGGATGGTCATGTTGATCTACAAGGTTGAAAATTTTCTTGAATCACTAAGCCATGTACACCTGTACATGTCACTGTACCTTAATGAATTCTGACATGTTTTTGTACACATCACTAAGGAATCATTAAACTGATTTTGACAGGAGATTTTAATGTCTGTCTAGTTGAACTGCAATTAAAAAGAAATGAAAGAATGCTCCAAAATTTTCTTCAAACACACAGTTTGAAAGACACTGAGGTAGAGGCATCATTCCATACATGGTCATACTCCTTTGATTGAAAAAAAAAACATACAACAAAACATTTTTGTTGTTGTTTCCTGATGTTAAAAAGAAAAATCTGCTGTCAGTGTTCATCTGCCCATGCTTTAAGTTTTCTTTAGAACAGGCTTACGTACACAGAATGAGGCTTTTAAAGAAGCATATGACAACTACAAAGTGGATACAAGAAGACAAACAACAGAGCTTTGGTCCATTAATGAAACACAAGAGCCGACTTTCCAGTAGTTCCTTCCTACATTCTCCGCATATCTTCCCAGACCCTTTTTTATCAAACCTCCAGTCTTTTCATTTGTCAGTCCTTTGATCACAGACCCTTGTTTCTGTGGTCCTTCAAGCTCTTTTTACATAGCCAGTGTGAATTTCACTGTTGCATGATCACTATTACCATAAGGGGTCCTGAGATACTGATCCCTCAACTCAGCCTCATCTAACAGCTGGACTGAGGATAATTTCCTAGCTCCAGCCATTAACTTCCCATCAAGTCAAATGTGTCAATTATTTTAGTCTTTCTTTCCAACTTAGTTGAGTAACACTCAAATACGCCACCAAAAGACATAGCCATCCCACCATAACAACTTTCATTTCCCTGCCCATACATCGTTTGATCATATTCCTAAGTCTATATCCCCTATAAAAGGTGTCATATTAAAAGGTTTTCCCCTGTGTGCCAAGCAACTTTATCATAGAAATCTGTTCCATCTCTTGTTTTCTCTCTTCTGCATACCTCATCCTCTGTCACTTACCCTTTATCCCTTCCCCCACATAAAGTGACCAGACATCTCTGCTTCTCTTGCTGTTTATGAATATCCTTCACCCCAGGATAACCAAATTGTACTTCCTTGGTTTAATTTTTTGAAGTGTTTTCGGTATCTAATACCATAGAGAAATGTACCCGATTCCCAAGTCAGAAAACAGAACTAATCCAGAGGGCTCAAGTGAAGTCTGGTAACCCACCTGTAACCTAGAGGGGTGACAAGACTAAAAAGAAACAGTATAAAGTATTAGTACAGATAAAATCAATTTAGATAGCAGATATAGGAGACTCTCTCTCTCTGATACCATCCCTGTGGGAGGAATAAAGACACCTTGTTGAAGTGTCCAGTAGTTTATTCAGTTAAGTAGGTCCATCCACCCATCTGCAACAATTCTGGTATGAAGTTTGGACATTGTTGGAAGGTAAGTTATTAGTTTGTAGTTTTTAGGATGGCTTACAGGTTCACTATTAAGGAGGAGTATATTTTTTTCTGTTAACCAGGTTACTTTGTGTTCTTGATATCCCTAGAAGTAGTTCTTACTCAGTGCTAAATCTCTGTGTAAAGATGTCAATACTTATAGCCAAAAGTTAGGCACTACATCTGGGCCTGGGGTTTTCCAATTAGGAGCTTTTAGTTTTGTTTCAATTTCTTTGGCCATTACTTCACCCTATTTCATATGCTGTACATTTGAATTCCTTACTGTTTCTTTTAATTTTTTTAACTCTGCATCATTATGTTCCACAGGGTCTTCATAAATATTCCTCAAAAATCTGTCTATTTTTTTTTTCTTTTTTTGGTGGAGTTTCTATTCCTTTTGCTTTGTTTCCCAGTTCTCTGTAACAAAAAAACTTTTCTGGATCATCAATGAATTGCTTAATTTGTACTTTTCCTTTATTTTTATCTGCATATTTTCTAAGTTTTTCTGCCTGTGCTGCTATTTTTAATTTATCTGCAATAGTGTAGGACAGATCCTGGTCTGTTCTGATAGTGTGCGTTGTCATAACTATCTACGTATTTTTGCTGATGTGCTCCATCTTCTATAGTCTAACAGCGACACCTCGTCTTAACTGCTTTTCTGCTTCCATGATGGTACTTTAGTGCTTACCTTCCTTTCCCTTATTACTCTACATTTTTTGTGCTAAGACTTTATCTGTTATTAGTTTAGCCATACAGCAATAGATCCTATTTACGTCCATTATATTACATGAATTTCTGTTAATAGTCTTGATTACTGTGTTCATCTGTTTTATCAGACTTCTAACATTTTGAGTCTTATTTATTTTCTGTAATCTATTTCTTTCATCAATCTTAATGTCTATCTATCTCTATTAAATCAAGCAACTCGTCCCTTATATATATTTTTTCTTCTAAACTGAGGGCACATTTTTTTTACTCTCTGTTTCCTGTGGGCATTGCACAGAAAGTCCCACAACATCTCCCTGTGACACTTCCTCTTCAGTTGCTTCCTGCATCATCTGTTGCTCCTTCATATGGAAACTTAATGGCCCATCACTCCACAACATTGCCTGTGTCAGAGTTCTCACCATTTTCTGCTCCTTACCTAGCTGTCCAACTGTACTTCAGTACTAGTTTCCTACCAAAGGCTCCAGAGTATCATCCTCTGGCAAGTGATCAGATGCTTCATGTTCCACCCATTTCTCTTCAATTTGGGGACTCATTGTTCCATCATGCTGTGATGTTACCAGAGCTGAATTTTCTACACTAAACCCTTCACTTAGAAGGTAATCCATAACTTCATTTTCTATTTCTTTAACTTCTCCGTTACTAATATTTTTTTTCTTCTTTCTCCATTTGTTTTCTTATTTTTCTGCATTGTAAAGATTTCCTATCTGGGTGCCTATGCCTATATTTCTCTTCAATATATCTTTGGAGCTACTTTTTTTGTACCGATTAGTTTGGCTTTCTCCTTTGCATAAATGTAACACCACAACAATATATAGTATAACTCTCTGTAACGTCTCCAAATCTTTTGGGTTTCTAATACCTACCACAACAGGAATGGACCCTATTTCTAAGTCAAAGTATAATTAAAGTTCATGAAATTAATATTGTTTAATTCTTTGAGGTCAACCAAAAGTACTCTTCACAGGAGCAGCAATGTGCCCAGAAATGACTCCCCCCTGCAATTCAAATGGAGTTACATGTATCACTAGCATATCTAAATATGACTATAAATTCTTTGATGAGACCCATTGCTACTACTACTAATTTAACTGTCAGGGTATCCACCTTCCATATCTCCCTCATTTCACCCCAGAAATCCTGGTATTTCATGACTTTGTGTCTCTCCATATGTAACACAATGCAATAAATGAGTGTAGCAATTCAATGCTACTTTTGTCTTCTTTTTATGGACTGCTATGTCTGGTTTGCTCACATCTATTTTTTGAACTGTTGATAATGGGTGATCCCATGTCTTATAAGCTTCATTATTTCATGTAATGCTTTGTGCCTCAGGTTTCCAAAGCTTCTCAGCTACTTCAACACTGTAATGTCTGCATAATCCCCAGTGCAACAGTATTGCACATGATTATGCCTTTCAGTATACAGGCCCTTTGCCATTAATGTATCACCCCCAGCAACACAATGTGTGATTGTTTCTAATGCTGTTTTACAAAACCTATATTTGTCTGTTTCTCCATGTTAAACAGACTTTTGTAAAGCAATGTGCATGTAGTCCACTATTCTGGGTTATCAATATTAACCTTTTATCTGTTGCTTTAAATTCACCTCTCCTTAATCATTCCCGAGTCAGATCCTGATCAACATGAGGTTGTTCCAGGAATTTCTGTAATTGCAGCTACAGTTATGCATTTTCCACAGTTCTTGCCTTCTCATTTGATCTTTCAGCTTATATTCTTTCATTTTTTGGCACATTCAGATGCTGCCTGTTTTTTTTTTTATTTATTTATATTTTTTTTAAATCTACTTCTGCTTTGATTTCCATTCCCCCTTGACACCAATATGCTTCTGCTAAACTAAGCATGGAAATCATCTTAGATTTCTTCTCCTCATAACTCTCTCAATGTTTAGGTCTTGTGAGGTCAGCAGATATCTATGCAAGTAATCAATTTCAAGGAGGCCCATACCTCATTCAGAACAAGAAATACATAATCTTGGCATACACTGATTTTTATAAATCATTTGATAAGTATGAAGCATTTTTCTCATCTTCCTGTCCAATTGATCCAATGCAGTTTTGGGGTGTTTGACTTTCCCAAAAGGTAAGTTCGAACAGAACAGCAAACTGGTTTATAGCTTAGACTTTTCTCCTAGATGGCATAGCTGTTTTCAGTATCAATTTTAGTCTTCTAAAATATTCCTTACTAAGTTTTGTTTACATTTGTTCATGTTTTATTGTCAATCAGTCATCAGTTCCCAAATATTTACACAATCCTTCCTGCACAAGTTAATTTATATCAAATTCCTTTCCCAGACAAACATTTTCTTGGTGCTGCAGCTTTCCTGCTTTAAAAGTTGCTTTTGCACATTTAGTAAGACCAAATGACATTCTTACATCCTAGAAAGTTTTGACCACTTGCAGTTGTGTTTTCAGTTCCTCATTTGATGAACTATACATTTTTAAAATTATCCACAAAAAGAAGATGAGAGGTCTTTAAACTTTGTTGGTTTCTGGGAGTCAGATTGTAACCATGACGTAATCTGTTAAGTAGACAGATTAATGTGTTAAGGGCAAGACAAAAGAGCAGCAGAGACAAAGAAGCCTTTGCCTGTGTTTCTCTTCAAATATCTTTGGAGCTGCTTTTTTTCAGTAATTAGTTTGGCTTTCTCCTTTGCATAAATATTACACCATAACTCTGGGAACTTTGTTTCTGCATTATTCACAGATCTCTCTAAAGTATTGAAACTGTCTGACATCTTAAACTCCAACAATGCCTGTCCAACTTAGGTCTTTCAACCTCATCACTCAAATGGCTCCCCATCATCCTACCTCCCAAAGTCCTCTGCTGTCCCCCAAGGTTCCATACTTGGGCCACTAACATTTTCATAAATGGCCTCCACACAGCATCCAGCACTAACTCTTTAATTCAATATGCAGATGATTCCACTATCATCTGCTCCTCTCAGAACCAAGCCCATCTACAACAAATAACCCAACAGGCTTTCTCTTCTCTGGAAACATGGACATGTGATGCTCAACTACTACTTAACCTCATAAAAAATAATTTCCTTCTATTTACACCAAAGTTCTGTCATGCAGACAAATGACAATCTAAACTTCAACCTCCATATTCATGACAGCATAAAGAACACACACCATAAATTAGTCATGCTATATAGACACAAATCCTATCTAAACACACATACCAAAGTTGCACCAGCTTATACCTAGCAGCATTTCCTTCATCAACTCTCTCCTGTCTACCATAGTACATGTTATCTGTTTCCACATAAACACCTTCAGCAGCATTCTTCCCGATTTCCTGCTACATTGATCATTATCCACAGCCTGTTCTAGTCAGAGTTAAGCCTAAGACTGTATCTAACCTTTCACCAAGCTCATTCTTTCTCACCAGACCTCCAAATTAATACCTCTAATGAATAAGCCCCCACCACAAGCAATTGCTCTGCTCCTCCTAGGATAAGTCTACCTGTCCCTTGTCCACCTTTCCTCCCTGCGTTATGCTTGCCTCTTCCCTTCTCTTTGTTTCATGTGAATGAGCAGTCTGTTTCACAGGAGTGGTATCCTCTGCGAAATATACCCATCCATCCAAACTATTATGTTGATATTGAGGTTTAGATTCCCTAGACGGAGTATTTCTGATAACATTTTACTTGCTGATGTATCAGTCATGGGTCACAGGATGCCTTGTATGCCAGAAACAGATTACCTCTTAGCAGTCTTTATGATACACAGTACAGTGACAGGGCTTTGAGTCGGTTACTTTCCTCAACCCTTCCTAGGTATCCTGCCTCACAGCTCTGTCCTTCCTCTTACTACTGCAAGACGTCCAACACTACTCTATGATTTCCTATATTCTCAGCACAGTTTCCTGCACCCAGCTGTAGCACACGTGACAGCCTATGTGTAAGAGAACATTATCGTGCACCACTCCCTGTTCCCAGTACGGGGTGCAGAAATGCTACTGGGCATCTTGTTTAGCAATGAAAATCATTGCTAGTCTCTGTTCTGCTGCTTCCACTTCAGTAGTGCTATTGGTCTGTGCATTATTACTTCCCCTACAGCTGCACATTCTCCTCATCTTCACTGCTGACCACTACTTTCTGATTCTTCTTTTGTCTAGACATGTAGATCCCCACAGTTCTGCTTTCAGAACTGAAGAAGCTTAAGATCTTAGTCAGAATCTTAACTAATGTCCAGTGGATCTGATCTCAGGCACTTCAATTTATTTTAATATGGAACTTTCCTTCAATCAGCAGCTCCATTCCTACACTACAGGGCACCCAAACACAGATCTTCAGCATTGTAAAGAGTCCTTCAGAGCTGCCTAACTCCTTTATCTTTCTTTGACACAGTCTGCCTCTGCCCTTCTATGGTTTTCTAAGTATTCCTATTGTCCTGTTGTTAGTACCATATCCTTCTCCTCCAATCTATTTGCTTTATGACAAACTTCACTCCAATATATTCTACTGGTTACTGTGGTCAAAAAGATCTCAAGAGAAAATTTATAGGGCTAGGGTTTGCCTACGAATTTACGCATCTCAGAAACTCCAGAGTGTCTGGAAGATGTAAGCTGTGATAACTACTTTTCCTCTATAGGGAACAACTGCCTTCCTTTTCCTCCTCAGTCAGCTAACTCATAGTGTTCTGTACCCAAATTCATAATATGTTAAGGACCCAACTAGAACTTACCCTGTCTCCAGAGGCTCTAGTGCGAGTACTAAAATTATACTCAACCTGCCACCCAAATTTCCCTGAGGCAAACTCTAAACTCTATACATGCTCCAGATGCATGGCCTCTGTTCACAGACTAGAATGTACCCAAATGCACAGGTCTTTAAATATGAAGGGTTTTTCTGTTCAACCCCTTTCTTTTTAGCACCATCTCCCACTGCTTCTCTCTCTAGGGTTCATTACCTTTCGACTACATTGTTATCAGATGAATCTCCTTACCTTCTCTTCTTTCTCTCTGGCTGGCTTTGTTTGTATAATTTATTTATTTATTTTTTTTTTATCTGCGTAGTAATGAATGCTTTGTTAACCGGGTAAGTGAAGTGGTCCACAGACCCTTATCCTCCATAACCCACATCACTATAGCTTAATAACAAAGAGTATATTACAAACACAAAAATAATACATAAAGTGCAATTCAGACACTAACAGACATCAGTGTTTAATTATTACACTGAAATATAAGCTGCTCCAATAAAGAGGAACAAAAAACACTTTAGTATAGCTATTACCAACTAGATACATGCAACAAAGCTTGTTTAGATGATAAAGACAGGCAGGCAGTGATAAAGACAGGCAATTTATCCAGGCACTAGATAAGTTGGTCACTAAAGCAATGTATGATACAAACTATAACAATGAAAACAACATTACAAAAGGTGGACAGCATTCTGAAATAACTCAGTAAAAGTCTCCACTCCCACTCTGTTATACATTCAGAAACAAAAGACAAAATTCTTTGGCTAAATGCAAAGCATACAGCATGCAAGGGGTAAAACATGCCATTAGCCAGTATCCCTATAATATTTACATCTGTTCTGTTTCAGTAGATAGTCATGGAGTGACTTTTTAAAAGACACCAAATTCTTAAGGTTCCTAATATTCTTTGGAATATCATTCCATACAGCAGATACTGTTTGGAAAATGCCCCGTCATATGTGCTCAAGAAATCTACTGCTGTGGTTTCCAAGAGCATAACCTGGATTCTGAGCTGAAGTTTGTTCAATGTGGGGGGGGGGACTGTATACTATCTAGTATGTGATATGTTAAAGTTATGCGCTGAACAGTAGCATACCACCTGTTGTTACAGAAAACCAGTTGTTTGCTTTTAGCATAGTGAAGCTACATTCTTTGCTGTTGGCTAAACTGATAAATCTGTAAATGTTGTCCTCAGCTTGTTGTCTTTTTTGGCCAACAGGAGGGGAGTTGTAAGGAGACAGTATTCCAGTTTGGGGAGAAGCATGTTAGCAGCAATGGCCTACCTGGTCTCAGCAGAGAGTCAGAGACGTATTACTTTAAATACTTTTAATTGGGTTAATACTTTAACTGTCTTTAATGTCATCCTGTAGCTCTTAGTCCAGCAGGGATGGGATCTTACTGGACCTAGTGTACACAACATTGTCATCATATACTATGCAGTTTAATTATGGTAGATCTCATTAAAAGTTATAAAAGTGAGAACAGAAGGGGGCCAAGGATAATTCCTTGGGTGAATACATATGCAGTACTTCTAGTTTTAGTGGTTTAGTTTGTTCCTACCACTTAATGTTCTACAGCCCAGACAGTTTTAGAACCACTGTGCTACTTCAGAGGAGAGAAGCCAATACTGGGGCTTCTGTACAGTGAGGATGCATTACATACTTTATCAAAGTCTTTCTTAAGGTCTAGAAAGATCGGACCAACAAGCTTACGTTGCTTGAAGCTAAAAAGAATTTGATCCGTCAAATAAACAGGAAACAGTGTGCTGAATGTGGACAGAAGCTTTGTTCCCCTAAAGATGCATTTTATAAATGTATTCAGGTATTTTGTCATAATCAATTTTCTCCAGAATTTTGGCAATGGGACAAAAGTCGTTAGCTGTGCTAAGGAAGGGGTGCTGGCAAGTAGAATTAGCATACGTCTGAAGCTGCGATGCAGATGGATTTTGATTGTGAGTGAAAGAATGAAAGTATTAGGTAATGGCTTACCAAAGGCATAGCTAGCTAATTTAACAATGTTGGGGTACATTGTATGGAAATCAAGGTTAGAGCAAGTATACAAATTATCAAGTAGCTTTTGAACCTGTGATTTCTTTATACTTTAGAAGTAAAATGGGATACTCAAGATTAAATGTTATGAAAAGGAAATACTAGCTGAAATAAAGGGGAAACTGAGAATAATAGGTGAGGAACAATTGCTTATATTTTCTTTAAGTTGTGTCATCAGTTACTCAATCATAATGTTAGTGAATCACATTTTGGTAGTATGCTTGATATCCCAATGTTTTTATGGCCTTGCAAAACTGTATTGGTTGACCTAGGTAAATATTTTATGGACCGTCAGCATACTCACATTTTACAGTCTTCATTTTCACCCTTATGTCATTTTTGTAACTACTGATATACTTTGTACTTAGAGCCTAATGGGTCATTTTACCATTCCACCCAGGCTTGGCTCTACGTTTACTTACTTGCTAAGATTGGGGTACTTTTACTTAGGTGCTAAGATTAGGGCAATCAGGAGGATTATGTCCTTGATTTGTTTTTCCTTTTATTGGAGTACATCAGTCCTATGCAAGTTTGAACATGTTATAGACAGTGGAGAGAGCAGAAATGGGGACATTTCATTGATAAAAAGAATCACAGTCCAGTTGTTCTAACTCTGTAGAAAGGAAATATGTGGATGTGTCCTGTACTGCTCTGATTATAATTAACTGAAGTATAGTTTTATGGCATTAGGAAAACCAAGAAGACAAAACAGGGCAGTAATCACTAAAGGTACTTGGGAGGACCTGCAGTTGCTGTTATTTGCCTTGGATATTGTCTGCAACAACATCCAGCAGAGTGAAGATGTTTTCATTCTGTTCGGGCCTGGCACTTTCAGATATAATTTGGGTCCAATTATGAAAGGAGATGGCTCTGTGCATTTGGTTTCTTCACTGGAGTTTTCCAGTCTAGCTTTTAATCACATATTAAAACAGGTTTCTGATGTCCACAATAACATATAATGCTGTATCTAATGAAGAAGGTGACAGAAGTGGCAGAATACAGACAACAACTAAATAAATGTTAGTGCATCTCCAAGAGTAAATTCAACTATTAACCAATTAGGTTCACAGTCTCAGTGGGCCTTGCAACTACAAATTAATGTTGGGGACAGGTTAACTTCTTTATATACAAGTATCCTAACACTACCCCTAGTTTTTCCCCGACATGTAATATTCAAACACTATGTACTTATCAAAGCACTGGCTTGGAGTAATGGGTGTGTCTTTTCATCCAAGACTCAGATATTTAGATTACAAGTATTACACCAGATCTCTAACTATGGGCATTTGTGGCTTATGAAACCAAGGTTCATGTAACCAACAGAAAGATTTTCATGTGATGAATGTTAGAAAATGGTCACATCTGCTGTTTCAGTGTTAGAATCAGAAACAAAACTGTTAATGGCTGTGACATTTTACAATAGTTTTATTGGGAAGAATGGATCATGCTTATTCAGTAGTTTTAAGTTTAGTATGCATGTCCCTCTGTTTAGTGGGGTGCCTAGATATACATTTGTGATCCAACGCCTAGTCATCGGGGCAGGGAACGCTGAAAGAGAGGAGGAATAATTATGCATATCATTAAAGTTTTGGAAGCAAACAATGCAGATGGGGTATGACAGGGTTTAAATGAGAATCAGCAGGGTAGTTACTAAATCTGATGTTGGACACTGTTAAGATTTATAGATGATATAACTCCTTTCTGCAACTCCCTACTCATAGCTCATAAGCAACATAATGTTCACAATGAAATAAACAATGCAATTCAAAAAAGTGTTTTTCTGTGGTCCACAAAGAAAGGATGTCAGAAATATGTAATAAGCAAATAGTACATAGCATCATCTCAAGCTGCACATTAAGAACTTTTCCTATGTAAAAGCAGAAGTAACATATCCAGTTGTGATGATCCCACCACTGCCACCTATATGTGACGTCCCCACTCTGGGCCAGTAATCAAGGAGGCTGAATCCTCACCACTGACACTGGAGAGGGACGTTCACTTGGAATACAAATGGATATACTTAGCATTTCCAGATGCACACCTCTCTGCATCAAGCACAAATTCCCTTAAGAGCACACAGGGCGCACACATAGCCAAGGGTCTGGGTGTCTCTATCTGTCTCTCCCCAGGTCTCCAATATGGCTCCCCACTGGCACTGTGAAATCAGTGCTTTGTGTCCCTGCCCCAAGTAGCTGTCACACACACTCTTTGAGATTTAATTATCACATACACACTTGGTAAAGGCTGGCACAGATTCATCTGCTGTGCTCCCTTCTGCCCAGACTATAAGGTAGTTATCACTGCCACTAGAACCTCTGCCAGCTACTTTAAAGTTCTTATAAGGGTACCCAATTATACTGTGTACCAGTTAATATTAACACAAATGGTAATGTTGACTAAACAACAAGGTTTTCAGTAGCCAGAGTTATCACTAAATAAATATGTGCAAATACTCTCAAAATGTAAATATTTTCTAGAAAGGACCAGCCACAATTAAAAGTTTTATTATTTATTGTTAAATATATTTAAAGAACAAGAAAATACTAAATATCTATTTACAGTAAACACCAGAGTTTCAGCCACAGGAAATATTGAAAATAACACAGCTTAATCGTGTCACAAAGTTACAGGAAAAACAGTACTTCTAATCTCACTATATTTTCCTGACTAATCTAAAGAGAATTACTGTTCCCTAGTTAAGTTATTTACAGAATAGAGCAAGGCAAGATAATGTGGGTGAGGGGATATTGCTGTCAAATCCAAGACAGAATCCAGAATGCGGAGAGCAAACTCCTACTAATATCTAAATATTAATTTTGGCTTACAGAATGACTTCACACATATCTGGTCATCTGACTCTCTTTCACGTGTTCTCCCCAACACTAGAAGTGACAGGATTTCAGCACCTGTGTGTTACCATACACACAGATGGAGCTTTGCTCAGATTTCCTGGAAGTCATAAAACTCTTGCACTCTTCCTACAGGAGTTACAACTTATTGACTAGCACAGACATTGCATTTCTGGTTCCATTCAAAACTGTGGGATAACATCGTTATGGCTTAACCCATAAAGTAATTTAATTTCAGATATATTTTGCAAAGTCAGGTGGATTACAATTAACCTATTCACCTCCAGAATATGCTGTTACAACCTATACATTTAATTCAGTTACAATAAAACATGTACATTTATTTTCCTTCCAGCAGGGCACACTGCTGATACATTTTCAGCACGAGCATCTGTGCAAATCACTTTGAAATACAAACGACATATAATTATTTACAAAATTTCCAGCTAGCTGTGCTTGAATATGTTACAAATCCACTGCCCTATTTCTCCTGGAATTGCTGGCAGTACCTCTTATCGTCACACCAATAAATATAATCAAATGGAGAATCACAGCAAAAGAATAAATGTAATGAAGTGCAAAGAAAAGGTACTTAATAGTATTCCTTTAGGCTCCTTATTGACCAAAATCACTTAGCAGGCATGACAGGGCCACATTATATCCATAGTTTACTTAAACCTGAGGTTTTGCATTCACATAATATGTGCTTGCACAAAAAAAAGCCACTCTGTTATGCTGTCATAAAAGTTGTAGTGCAAAATCAGAAGTATATCATCAGCAGGAGGGTCTGGGGATTGCCAAGAAATATGCAATGTTCGAGAGAAAAACAAGACAGAGAAATAAAAAGTGCTGCCTTCCATTTCTGAATGCAGCACATGATTTGTCATTCCATTACCTTGGTTTAAATATGTTCTTTGACTAAATAACAACAACCTACCTGTAAAATAACGGTAGAGCTGCAAGCATGCTAATACTATAAAAAACATGAACAAGCACAGAAATTTAGTTCCAACCTCACCACCACAAGTGTTGAGGAAAAAAAAAAAAAGAGAAATTAATCGTCTTAAAACTTTGTTGATAAGCTCAGTCACAGTAATTCCCAAAAGTCATAAAACCCACGTAGTGTTCCAAAGCAACAAAACTTTACTTATCACAGACGAGCAATCCTCAGCAACAACAAAATCAGAAATATTTCAACAATGTTAAACATTTCAACTTTTATATACTTAGAAGTAGGTGTGGAAAATATACACATGTTAATACGATACCGATATCTGTATTTTTTAATGAATGAATAATACAATACCCATTTAAATGTAAACCTAGAAGTGATTAAGTCATATGCATCTGCACCTCTTAATATGAATCATGGATAGTTTTGTGGCATCTTGATTTCTCACTGCTTAAACCTCAATATGTAATTAAGTTAAATTATACTTTTTTCATACAGCTTTGCAACTGTCCAAATGCATATCTTGGTTTAATGAAAATCATACGGTTTTCTGCGTATTCAGTTAAAAAATTATGACTAGGTGCTGCAAGAGTGGGCTTTCTGAAATACCTGCAAAGCAAAGGCATTACTAAGCTTACGATATAAACATGCTTTAGATCTTGGTTCTACTGTAATCCGACATGGACACCGACATTCATGTTTTCACAATTCATATAGTGCAGGTAAACCATTTGTGTGTAGCATCTCAAATGCAGCTGAGAAGATGTCTACAGCTGCAGACACCATTTTCATTTATAAACAAAGGACAAGCTACATACATGTTGCTTCATAATTATCTGGTAGAAATAAATAATGCTCCTCTTCAACTTTGGTTCTCATAACTAAAATTGACTTTCTTGTCTTATGAAAACATGAGGACTACATGTGTGTATTCTTTATGAAGAATTTTATTTCTAATAAGAAAACCCTTATCAACAGATGTGGATGCAGTTGTTTGGAAGGTAAATGTTCTAAGACCGTATGATCTCTTCTGTTGATTTATTAGCGGTAATATCAGAGGAAGAAAGAAAAGAATATATATGGACTACTGTTATTATCATCTTCTGATTCTACTATTGCATTAACCTAAAAATGGAAAAATTAAGCTTTAAGTAATGATGATGTTATTGGTGGGGGTAATCTCTAAGAGGCCAATTCAGTCCATACTCTTAGGACAGGACAATGATCTTCAACTCCTCCATATTCTTACCAAACAGTAAAAAGGTCAAACAGACAAACCAGTTAGTAAAAACTACAAGAAAAACCTAGCCAAGCTAGAGTTTTCACTGTGTGATACCTTAAACCTCCTGTAATAGTGGCCCATGGGATATATGCAAATGATCACATAAGGACATCAAGTGTTTCAGCTTCTGAATGCCCATGACTTTTTACTAATTCTTTGCAAGTCTTTGTGCATTCAGACCAATAAAGCAAAATGCATCCAAAAAGAATTAGTAAAAAGTCATACACATTCGGAAGATATATAGCTGAAACACTTTATGTCCTTAAGGGGTCATTAGCATATATCCCATGGAGCTCTATTACAAGAGGCTTAAGGCATCACACAGTGAAAACTCTAGCTTGGCTAGGTTTTTCTTGTATCTTTTACTCCTCCAGATCCTTCTCATGGCAAACAAAAGTCATACCACATCATGGCCAACTACTATACCACCTCCATTAGACCTGCAGCCCAGGAGGACTCTCTAAACAAACTGGCATACCTCCCTACTACAACCAACAGTATTCTCCTGGGAGACTAACTATCCTTCCATTAACTAGAAAGCCTGTGTTACCACAAATAATTAAAATGCAAAGGTTCCTGGACTTAATGTCGGCTCCTTAGACTAGGGGTGGGAGGGGTGGCATAATGGTTAAGGTGTTTGCCTTATAAAGACAAGGTGCAGGGTTTGACTCTCACACAGGGGATATAACTAGGCTTCAAATGGCTCACAAGGGCATTTAGCCTAGTACTAATCTATGAACCTAATCTATGAACTAGTTCCAAAATGATGAGTTTAAAAATACTGGATCTGGTTCTCATTAATCTAGCACCCCCACCCCCATGCTTAGATACCACATTTTTGGTAAAATCTGACCTCTGTGCAGTAAAACTTAATACGAGGGCAAAACATGATTTACCATTACACCCTACTTCAACTTCCTGATTTGCCATTAAACCTACTTCAACTTCCTGATCACCTGCTGAAATTTAAATACTCCCTCATCTCAATTACCCCATCAAATACACTGCCAAATTTGCAGATACCTAGATGAACATAAAATGCATCAGTCTCCATACAATAAGAGGAAGATCCTCATGGCCCATAACAGCAACATAATACCGCACTACCTTGTGGGGGATTCAAAAAGATAAACAAAAAAAAAAAAAAAAAAAATCAGAAACAAAATCAAGTCTTCTCAGTGCAAGTATGAATTGAGAACTGCTACCTATGCAAAGGAAAACCACAAAGCCTTCTTCAGCTATGTCAGGAACCTTGGAAGGAATGCATATCAATGTTCAGAAGTATTAACAATTTATTTTTTATTTTTATTTTACATTTATTGACTGGGATAGTCCGACTGGATACATGCCCATTTTCAGAGGAGGCCCGGGGAGAAAAACTCCAAACACAACATACAGAAAAAATAATACAGGAAAAATCATAATATCAATACATGTTGCAATCAGTTTACAGACTCTGTTCAGTCAAGCAAGTTATACATTCAATCATTATTAAACTTGTATAAGTATCTAAACTAACAATTATGTCACAGCTTGTATGTAGTAAAAAGTACTGTTTGGCACACAATTATAGAAAGGAGCTAGTCAAGATTAGAACAAGGACATAACCAGTATGTCTTAAAATGTTGCCTGAGACTTTTTTTTTAATTGAGTTAGTGAGGATACTAGAGTAAGGTCGGCAGAATGGAAGTGCCAAGTTTTGCTGACAGAATTGGCAAACAGGGAGTCCCCCCAGCTGAATTATTGGTTTTGAATGTTTGAACCAGGAGTCTGTTAGATGAGCGAGGCGGCCTGAGGTTACTGTAGGGGCTAATGATGTTTTTAAGTGCAGGCGTATTTTCAGGTTGGTTGAGTACTTTATATGCCACTATAAGCTGGTTGCGTTGAAGTAGGCTAGATAATTCAAGCCACCCTAGAAGATTTAGGCTATGACAGTGGCGTGTCCTAAATGCAGTGCCTGTGGCAAATCTAGCAATGTGGTTATAACAACTAGAGAGCTTGCTAAGGTTGGATTTGTTCAGAGTGGTGAATAAAGGGGAGGCATAGAGAAGGGTAGAGAGCAGATGGGAACGGGCAATAGCAGTTCTAGCAAGTGGAGTAAGAAAAGGTTTAATCTTATAAAGGGAGCCAAGTTTTTTATTAATGGTTTTGATAGTTTGGTTGATATGCATATCAAATTTCAGGTTATTATCTACTATAACACCTAAGAGTTTAGTTTGGGATTCTGGGGAGATAATACTGCCATTATTAGATTTAATGGTAACGAATAGTGATGAGGACCTACAAGTGGGGGAAAAAGCAGCAGCTTTGTTTTGTTAGGGTTTAAGATCAAATGATGATTCCAGAGCCAATTTTCAACAGTGTTAAACATATTCTGGGACAATGTCATTAATTTTGTCTGGGAGGTGGCTGAGCAGATTACAGTGGACTCATCTGCATACTGAATGCAGATTGCATCTGGGATGACAGAGTAGAGGTCATTAATAAAGACTGAAAAAGGAAGGGGTCCTAGTATAGAGCCCTGGGGGACTCCTAGGGTGATGGGTAGAATGGAGAATAGTTTGCCCTGCCATAGGATGGCATGTTGTCTACCACAGAGGTAGGATTGAAACCATTGGACAGCGTGGTTATCTAAGGAGAAGGCCTTCAAAGTATGGAGGAGTTTTTGGTGTTTAACCATACTGAAGGCCTTGGAGAGATCAAGAAAGAGGGCTGAGGTTAGTTTGTTATTATTTTGGTTATGGTTTATGACATCAGAGAATGAGAGGAGGGCTGAGGTAGTACTATGGAATGGCCTAATGCCATGCTGAGAGCTAGCCAACAGATTATTCTGGATAAGGTAGTGCAGGAGTTGTTTATGGATGCACTTCTCCATAATTTTAGCCAACGGTGACAGAATAGCTATGGGTCTGAAGTTTGACAGTTCAATGGAGCTACCTCCTTTATGGAGTGGTATAACATGGGATATCTTCCATATGAAGGGGATGGTAGCTTCAGATATGGTTCTATTGATTAAGATGGAGATGGGGTATGCTATGGCATCTGCAGCTTTTTGTAGATCTCTGCAGGGAGGAGATCAGCAGATAGGGTGCTTGGCTTTAATTTCTTAATTAGGGCACGGATAAGTGTTATTGGTACCGGTTGAAAGCTAACGTTGAGTTGGGTACTGGGTATACTGACAGTTGAGTTAGAGCAACTGGGAGGTAGCTGACTAGCTAGGGACTGGATACTCTTTGTGAAGAAACTATTAAATGTGCTGGCAACATCCTCCAGGGTTTTATGGTTGGAAGATGAAGGGTTTGGAGTGGTGGTATGATCTGGGTGAAGAAGTTTGTTTATTCCTGTCCAGAATTTTTGAGGTTTGTTTTGATGTTTCTGTTGAAGATGGCAGTAAAAAAAAAATTTGTCTAATGTAACAGATTTCTTTGTGTCATTCCTTAATTGCCGATATCTTAGTTGATCTAGTGGGGTTTTTGTGGCATGCCAAGGGGCACATGCCTTGTTTATAAGTAAGACTTTTAATTTGGTATATTTTGAAAGCCACTGTGCAATTTTTGCTTTGGTTCTAATAAAGTGAGCAGGAGCATGACAGTCCAGGATGGCAAGGATATTGGTATTAAAGTATGCTACAGCTTCATCCAATGGTAACTGTTTTATGACTGACCAATTACATAATTTGAGTTCATTTTGGAAATTAGTGAGGTTAAAGTTCCTATTATTTCTTATAGTTTTGTAGATGGGCTGGTAGGGGTGATCAGCCTTGTACTTAATTATGTAGGTAAGAAAGTGGTCATTTAGGTCTTCAGGGAGGGTCTCTGACTTGTACATATGGGGATGGTTATTGAGAAGTATCCAGTCTAGGATACTTTCTTTGCTATTGGGTTTGCCAATCCTGTTGGGGGAGGATATGATCTGTGTAAACCCATATAGGTTTACATGGGTTGTAGGAGATTCCGAGGAACACTTGTTCCAGTCAATGTTGAAGTCCCCCGAGAACAATGGTTTCTTGGGGACAGGTACTGGATAACCAATGGAGGATGTATTCTAGTGTGTTTGTGCTATTACCTGGGGGAATGTAGCCACAGATTATGTGTATACATTTGTTTTTGTTAATTTGCAGTTTGGTTATAAGAATTTCTGCATTATTAACCTGGGGTGGTTGTAAGGAGTCCTTAGTAACATTCAGTGGAGTTTTATAAAGTATAGCTACCCCAACACATCTTCTAGTATGATGGTCTAAATCTGAGTATGTTGTACCCTGGTGGTAATACCTCATTATCTGTAGTTGCCGGTTTTAACCAAGTTTCTGTTAGACATAATATATCAGGGGAGTGAACTGCTAAAAGGGCATGCAGGTTATGGACCATATTATTTATGCTTCTAATATTTAAGTGCCAGACCAGGAATGAATTAGGGAATGTATTTGAAGGTATTATGTTAGGAGAATTAGTAGTTTGGGAGCTAAAGTCAGCAGGTGAGGATGGGACAGGGTTAGGGTGGATGTCTCCATTGTGAGGTTGTGTTGTAAGCTAACTATGAGTCTTAGAATTTTGATTATCAGCTTTTGATAGTTTGTTTTTGGGGCTGATATATTAGGATCTAATAGGTTGGTAGTTTTTATGGGTTAAGAATTTAGTTGTGATGGGAATTGTGAAGTTTTCTGTATTTGATACTATTGGGGTGGTAGTTTGGGTCTTTGGGTAGTAGAATCCTAGGTAATGTTGATTTTCATAGATGGTGAGGAGATACGAAATGAGCAGTAAAGTTAGGAGAGAGAGTAATAGCGTTGGTTTTGGTGACAATGTTGCGAACAGCTGAGACATTATGGTGGTAAAGTATTTAAGCAGTAATATATTAAGAAGATTAGGAAGTTTGCGGCAGGTAGAGGGAGTGCTATTAATTGGGTGGTTGTAGATGATTGGTCGTAAAAGAGGGGAGTGGTTAAATAACCATACATTTAGCACTACTGGGGGCGGGTGATAATTGGGGGCAGGGTGGGGTGCAGAGCGAGCCAAGCGTAGCAGGGCTCAACCAAACCATGAGTTACCTGAAGGCTGTACATGCAATGTAAGTACTTTAATGTATAAAAATGACCTGTTTCTTTAGCATTAAACTGCTGGGTTAGCGTGCAGCAGCAATGGGGCAAAGACTGTAAAGGAAAGGAGTAAGAGAGGCTGAGGGAACAGAAATGATCCTTGGAAACCTTGAGGCAGCTTGCCAGACCACAGTAGAAACAATCAGTTAAAGTGTGCCTCAAGACAGTAGAGCAGTTAAGAGTAGGCAATTCCTAGAGGTAAGAAACTTACGTATGTAATAGCAACCTTACACATGCTGCATTATTAGGTCTTTACAGTTTTGCAGCTCTTGATATTAGCAGTTGCTAAAAAGAGAGAAGAATGGAGGGAGAAAGTGCAGGGGAAAGGGTAGGGGAGGCCAACACTATTTGACTGAGTGAGTGAGCGTGCCACTAGACAAATAAGCACTAAAGTGTTTCACTAGAGAAACTTGCCTAGTACAGCAGGAAGATTAATGAAGCTAATAGGTCCCCTGGAGATGAGATAAACTCTTGTATTTCTTGCCATGAGGAAGCTGCAAAGGGGTGAGAGATCCAGTTAAGCAGGGTTAGTCGGGTGTACTCACTGGGAAAAATGTAAACAGCAGCTGTAAGAGGGAAAATAAATAAATAAATGTTAGGCCAGGGGTTTTAGGAGAGATGTAGGACAGAAGATCTATGATCACTACGGAAGTATCTCAGCATAGAAATAGCAGCACTAGACAGAGAGTATAGCAGACAGGGTTGGTAATAAAAAGGGCTAGAGGGAGTGAAGTAACAACAAAGATGGGGAGGGTGGGAAAGGAAAGTAGGAGGCCCCAAGAGAAGGCAGATAGATTAGTACAGCAGAAGTATCAGAAATGAGGCAGAAGTAGATATACCCATCTCCCGAGGACAAAGCCAACAAACTAGTAGACAAATTCAACTGAAACTGTATGGCACCCTCTCCCCCTGACTTTCCATAGCACACTAGCATGCCCATACCACACTCTCAGAACCATACCTCTCAACCACTCAGTGCAAGAAATCTGACAAAGACTGACAAAATGGGGGGACAAACGCCCAAAAATAGGGACATATTTTAAATATTACTCTTATAAGCTTAAAAAGTTGCTAGAGTAACAAGATTTGTTTTGACATACATTTTCTGAACGATTTGACTAAAATGTATGTCATTATATAGTGACTTCAGTTCTCAGATCATCCCAGTAATTTGTCAGAAAAACACAGATTATATGAGGAACAGATCAAAAATATAAGCCAAAATTCTTGATATTCTGTGAAAATCTCCACAATTGAGAGGTATCCTCAGAACATCTCCTAAGTGTGCTCTCCAAAGCCAAAAACACTAGTTCTGTGGGCTCAGATAGTGTCAGGCTGCATTCTTGCCAACACCAAATACTGTCTAATAGAGTCACTACCAAGTCCATTCAGAGCCAGGCTCTTCAAAAACTTGGAGCCAGAGAGTATGGACAACTGCCATCCCACTCTACAGGAGGTGACCCAGTGCTGATCTTGGAAACTATCGACCTATGAGCTTCACCAGCCTTGTTTGTAAGGTAATGGAATGCATCATTACGGAGCTCACTAACAAAGGCACAAGTAGTCTACAAGCCCCGGATGCTAGCCAATTTCGATATGTTTTCCTGCTTCCTAAACCTGGTAGACTTCATGAACAAGTCACTGATGCATTAGCGACAGGAAAATCAGTACACATTGCCTACCTGGACTTGGCCAAGGCCTTTGAAACCATCCCACATTCTGTCATTAGCAACACTCTAATCCAACTAAATATTAACGCCAATATTACTCACTGGATTGATAAGTGGCTTACTAACAGAACTCAGTTCTCAGGAAGAGTAGAAGTTATGGGGTGCCTCTTGGGGATCAGTCCTGAAGGCACTCATCTTCGATATTTACTTCTCTGATGTCAAGCCAATGATGTATTCACGGCATCACGTTTGCAAATCTGAACATGCTTGCAAACGTGATGCAGTGAATACAGCCTTAAAATTAAATCCCAGGAAGTGAAGCACTGTGTCCTTTAGCACACATGGGCACCCCTGATCCTACCACACAGATGACACCCACATGAAAATTGACTCATTCACTATAGACCTGGGTACATTCATTGATAAAGAACTATCTTTTGATCACCATCTGTCAACTGTTGTTACAAAATTCTAGTCAGTCTAATCACCAGGGGGTACACCTTCTAGATTCAAGGAAGACTTCATCCCTCTCTACTCCTCCCTCATCAGGCCAGTGATAACATATAATGCCCCTTTTGATAGATACTTGCATAACCATATGATCCAACTCAAAAACCATAGTATTTTCTAATTACGACAATGTCTTCAGTGAACTACACAGACCACCATGAAGTCCTCTCCCATTCCAGTTTCCTACAGGACTTAGGAGAGGGGATGGGACCTCTATCTAGACAACCCAGTCTTATGTGACCTCCTGCACATCCAAAAACAACCACCACCCTAAAATATCCACTCTAGAGATCTAAACTTCCACCTGACAAAATACAAAATAAAAAAAAAAATAGATAGCCATCTCACCAGCTGGTCCTATCACACAGAAAAAGTCTTGTAGGGAATATACTTCCCATGTATGCAAAATGAAGTAGCTCTCCCTGACCCTCTTTAATTAAGTGAATCCTAGATGACTGAATGGGGAATTGTGCATTCATCCTGGATCTGGCCCCTCAAGCCTTCACTAAAAGGGGTCAAGATTACATAAAATTATTCTGGTCCAAATCTACACTCTTGTGGTTAGGCTATAGAAGGTCCTCCTGATCAACAGCATAACATTTGTACACAACAACAACTGTAAATCCACGACAGCATCATTATCCAACTGATAAATTATACTTCAAGTTTTCACTAATATAACAGCATTACATGCATTAATAGGGCAAATGTCAGTGCTTGCATTAATATTAACTGCTCCTATCACTAAGAAACAATAAATAGCACATTATCAAATGATGTGTTGGGTGCTAAAGCATTTGTGACCAAATTAAATGTAGTATCATTTTCAGCAAAGTTTCCTTCCTCTCAAAGGCATGGGGTACCTATTACCCTACAATATTCTAAAACATTTTCCATGAAGTAATTTTGCTTGATAAACTGCAAGCTATTTACAATTACATGTTTAAATTAATTGCTTTGAAAAGTAGAAAGTAATGTATTTTGACACAGGGAGATTATATTCTGTGTCTTTCATACGTGCTGCAAATAAGGAAAAAATTGTACATTAATCTTTCTTTCTAATAAAACATTAGTTGATTAGCAAAAATAATTAAAAATATTCCAAATAATATATTACAAGCATAAAAAAATTATAATATTAATTCTGTTACACACATCCCTCTTAATTTACATTTATTTTAAATCATGTACTAACAAGTCTGAAGTGTAAAAAAAAAAATAAAAATAAATAAATACAATCATAAGCAGTTTGCCAGACAAGATCGCCACCTGCTGGCCAATGGTGAAATGGCTATCTAAAAATAAAAAAGAAATCTGAAATAGAAGATACTACTTCTCATTTAGGTTCATAGGTTCATACAAGGCTATCTGCCCTAGGGCATTTATAAGCCTAGCCAGAGTGTGCTTGGCTTTCACCACCCATTTTAAATTAATTTTGCTATGCCCTTTTTCGAGGTTAGTATAAACAGTGACACAGAAGTGATACCCGGGGTAAACCTACGATCTCCCATCCACTCATAATGATTCCTCTTGAAGGAGTCAATGAGGGACTCTGCCTAACCTGGACTGGGATTTTATTCCAGAGTGAAGGGAGCCTCTGGGTTATGAATCTGTCCCTCCAGCATGTCCTATTTATTTCAGTGCTGAGGTTCAAGTCTCTCGAGCGCATAGCTCGATGGGATTTGGATTTTCTGAAGTGCAGCATGTCCATTAATTCCGGGTTGGACATGGCTTTATACGTCAGGCACAGATCGCCTCTGAGCAGGCGGTATGCCACTGAGTAGAGCTGGAGTTTCTTTAACTGGGCAGCATATGGCATCTGTTTGAGCCCTTTGATCCTCTTGGTGAGGTACTTTTGGGGTCTTTCCAGTTGCTGCATGTGTCTGGTAAGGTACATCCCAAAAGGGGCATTGTACTCAATTATGGGCCTGATGAGGGACGAGTAAAGAGGCACGATGACCTCCCCTGATCTAGATGTGAATCCCTTCATGATTAGGTGGGCTATATAAAATGTTTTTCTAACCACTTTGGCCACGTGGTTGTCAAATGAGAGACTGCTATCAACTTTGGTCCCCAGGTCCCTAATTACTTCTTCCATACTTAATGGATTACCACCTATGTGGTAATTTGTGGGCACTTTGTTTTTGCCAAAGGGGATGACTATACACTTTTGGCGTTTAGCTTGAGGCCATGGCTCTGGCACCAGTTGTCTGTTTCTATGAGGCCCTTTTGGAGGATGCTTGTGTTGGCTGGAGAGTCGATTATGGCACCCAGTTTGCAGTCATCTGCGAACTTGGTCAGCCACAGTCCTTCCGTGTTGGCCTGTACCTCCGAGAAATATATACCGAACAACAGAGGTCCCAGGACTGAGCCTTGTGGGACACCACTTGTAACTGGTTTGGAGTCTGACATGGCTCCAGCAATTCTAACCATGTGGGTTCTGTCCTTAAGCCAGTTTGCAACCCATCTAGTGACATAGGGGTTTATATTTAAGCTGGTGAGCTTATCTATAATGCCCGAGTGGGGTATTGTATCGAAGGCTTTTGAGAGGTCCAGGTAGGCTGTGTGGACCACCTTCCCCTCGTCAATGGCCTTGGTGACTGTTTCAAAGAAATCGACCAGGTTTAAGAGGCAGGATCTGCCCTTAACAAAGCCGAACTGGGTAAGATCCAGTGTCTGTAGGTCCCCAATATCTTTATTTATGAGGTCCATGATGATCCTTTCCATAGCTTTGCAGACCAAGCTAGTCAGGCTTATGGGGCGATAGTTTCCAGGATCCGTTGAGGCACCACCTTTGTTTAACAAACTTAATTGATTATTCTGAAATTTGAGAATCAAATTATTATAAGTGGAAGAGAAAAGAGGAGCAAATTTACTGTATATATGTTGTGTTATGCAACTAGCTGTGGATTTGGTCTTCAAAGCTGCGAATAAAAAAAAAAAAACAAATCAAGTCTAACTGTGCTTGTGTATTATTAAATTATTTTATCTTTATAGTATTAAATTATTACAGTAATACAGGTACAATAGTTTGTTCTCGCTGAACAAGTGTCCTTTAATAATTGTCTTAAATGTCAGCTATATTGTCTCCGTATGTATGGAAAACTGCTGAAGCAGGATACTGACAAGACAACCAATGGTGAACCTTTGTTATCCATAAATTCTAGTTCTGTGTTGTATTTTTATTCTACTTCAGACTGTCTGTATTTTCAGATTTTTCACAAAGCGCCACTTTTGTAATTTAGCTGAGTAATCTTGGTGTGCAAGCAAAATTTAGTGTACTTTTGGGCCAGTTGTGGCAAAAAAGTATATTTAAACTCAGAATCCCTCCCAAAGATGTCACACAGAATGTAATGAAAACATGAACATATCAGGTAAATCATGGCAAAAGTAACATGCATCTTTCAAATAAATGGAATGTTGACCAAACAGCTAGTAGTATACAGAGAAAGAAAAGATACAGTACGTTGAAAAGAAATGCATCAGTGCACTGTTGACAACTTTATAAAAATTATCTTGGAATGTTTGAAACAGCTGCATTCTGAAGGTCACAACGTATACTATAAACTAATGTTAGAACCTTGAAAAAAGCCATTTTTGAAGTTGTATCTCACACACTTTTCAAAATAGTTTATTGTAAGGTTTTGAAAAAGCTCACATCACAGGAAATTCTTAAGTATCCAACTTTCATATAGCTCTACTTCTGAAGTATCTATGAAATTAAATGTATAGATCTCCAAAATGTACACTTACTATTTGTTTAAAAATCCCAGAAAATGTTATATTATGCCGTTTTTTACAATATAAAATTAAAAATAATGGCCTATTTCTCACTGCAGTGTGACACACACACAAAATCTGAACATAAAATCATGTCCCCATCAATAACTGCCTGGAAGTAAATGCATATACACATCAAGACAGTGACAGCCAACAGACCAAATATTTGTAGTGTCTGTGTACGCAGTGAAGCTGTTCATAGCAATGGTGGAACTGATTAACAGCTTCAAGTATCTGGGAAGGATGGCTGAGGAAAAAAGTAAGTCTGAATGAGGAAGTCAAAGCTAGAATCAGAGGGCCTGCAGCCAACTGTCATAGTGTCAGGAGTAGTGTATGACAGAAGAATGTCAAAGAAGTTGAAACGTAAGGTGTACAAAACAGTAGTGAGACCAGTACTACTACATGATGCAGAAATCTGGGCAGTAAAGGCAGAGCAACCGAGGAAGACAGACGTAATGGAGATGAAGTGCCTGAGACAGGTGGTAGGATGTACACCGTGGGACAGAAAAATAAATGATAACATTAGAGCAAAAGCCAGAATCGCTCCAATTGCAGATAAAAGTCAAACAGAGAAGATTATGGTGATTCAGGCACATGTGCAGAAAAGCAGAAGGCAATCTAGAGAAGAAGATTTGGGAAAGATAGGAAAGAGGCAAGAGGAAACAAGGGTGCCCAGCAAACAGATGAAAAGACTGCGAGAAGACCTGTGACAATCAGGAGTGATTGTCAAAGAAGGTAGGAGAGTGACATTGAATTGAGAGAGCTGGCAACAGCTGACACGATACCTTGACCCCATGTAGAAAATGGGAAGCCAAGGTCATCTCCAGTTTAATTTTCGGCTGTGGTGTCTTCTGTGTGGAGTCTGCATGTCCTCCCTGTTCCCTGTGTTCATGTGGGTTTTCTCTTGGTGCTCCGGATTCCTCCCACATTCCAAAGGCATGGAGCAGGTCGACTGTTGAGACTAAATTGGCCAGGTGTAAGGAGGCATGTGCTTTTGTGTGGTACTGATGAACAACCATAACAGTGTAGCCACATACAGCAAAGTGGACATTGCCACTACATGACTATCATTGTGATGTGCCACCTCAACCCCATGTACAAAACAAAAAAGGGGGTATGAATGGATGGACTGAATTGCTCCAATGCAGCATGGAATGATAAACAGCATTAGAAACAGAAGTCTACCTCTGAAAAATTAAAATGAATATTTCAGATGTACTGCATGATTGAGTAATTTGAAGTTTCAGTCCTGGATGAACTCTGCTTGACATGTTATGTTTATGCTTCGGCCCACAGCACAATTCATTTGAAATTATCATAATGTCCACCATCTCAATAAGCTACAGTGCAGTCATATGCACTCGTGGAATAAGTGGTGGCATATTCACAACATACACACTCCCAACTGTTAACCCCACAGAGCTTAACCATGTTACTATCACAACTGTTGTTAATACTTTACTAAGCTAGAATTTTAAGACAACTGTTTGCTTGAAAATGGTTAAACAAATAACCCTGTCTTTCCAAATGGCAAGTTTTCTGAACAGTTTTAAAGGGCATATCATTAATTTGTCAAAAAGGATTTAGTAATGATCCCAAATGGATCTCTTTCAGCCTCAGCACTAAGCATACAAAATAAAAAGAAAGGTTCTGTATGAATATATACACATGTATTTAGTGTTAAATAAGCAGACGTATTTAGTGTTAAATTAGCAGACATATCACATTACTGCAGTAAAGAGTTATTTACAAATTTTACAGTATGTTCACTGTCAGGAAAACAGGCATATGTTGAGAGAATGTGCAGTGTATAAGATACTTTCATTGGCAAGATGAAAAATTAGATTAAAAAAGGAGACAACTAGTGAAGAAGACGTCAAGTAATAAGAAAGAATGAAAAAGAGAGACAAAAGTGAAAAAAAGAAAACTTAGTAGAAAATGTACAATTTTATAGTACTGTAAACTAATACAGTATACAAGTAAACTGATACTGAAGTCTTGTAGGATAACTGATTCCTCCTGTAGAAGCCTCTTAATAGGGAACCATCCACGTTCCTCCTATAGAAGCCTCTTAATAGGGAACCATCCACGTTAAATTATTATTTATAATTTTCTTTCTTACATATTTCTTCAGATGGAACTGTAATTCAGGATAGTATTTTGCTGTTCTGAGGTTGGATAAGATATACTGCCAAACCTGAGACACAAGAAATGAAAAGCTATGTCTGTCCAGTGGAGTTAGATTTCAGGAGTTTGTAGTGACTGTCAAATAGGAGGTACATACCTTAACTTACAGTAGATTAATGTAAACAATGTAAATAGTTATTGAATGTTATGAATGTATTAAGTTATTGTGTTATTTCATCAAAATAAAAATCATTTGAGTAAAAAAAAGAGCTTCAGATTGTAAGAGTACCACCAAATAATGGAAAATAATTTAATCTGAGCATTTTAAATATTGTTGATCCAGGTAGCACCTCAGCTCTGTTGGACAGGTAGCCAGTTAGTCTAGAAAAAAGGTAGTAGTACAGCAGGTACCCTGCATACAGCAAGAGTAATGAAGGTGGATACGCTGTCGGCAATGGTTTGTACGCAAGGCTTTTAATCTCCATATTCTAGTTGGGCTAGAAGAAGCAATTGGCTCTTTTTCCAATTGCAAATCCCTTCTGGGGAGAAGAAATTTAATATTTTCCTTGCCCAATGTAAGTGTTTGCTTCAGATTTGGTGGCTTGAATGTAATACTGGAAGTACAGATGCCCAAGTAAGAGAAATATTTAGTTGTTCATTGGAGTTCATGGTAATAAACTATGTTCCAGTTATGGTGAACTCTGGAGTTTTTTTTTTTTTTTTTTGGTCCAGATGTTTCTATGGTGTATGTGTGTGTATCTGTAAATATTTAAAAGCAGTTTTCCATTTATAAGCTACTTTTGATATCAATGCAAAGTCCTGTCCAAATCATTCTTAATGATATTACAGGAGGGACTACATCTGCAAATCTAGTATGTCACTGGCATACAGAATAATGGGAAGTTGGAGAAGGTCAAGGAGTGGTTATTGACAAAGAGAAATCCAGTACTGATGATGACACCCAGCCTTGAGGTACACCTTTGGTTAGGAGGGAGGTAGAAGAAGAAGAGCAGCCTAGTTGCACTTTGACGTTCCTATCAGAAATAGTGCTTAAACTAGGTGAGGGCTCACTGATTATTCCTGCAGTGATTACTGAAAATAGTAGTAAAGAGTGATCAATAAGAAAGGCTCAATCAATAAGGTCAGAGCCACGAGAAGGTCAACAAAAACAGGTAAAGGGACTTTATCCATATTTTGTAAGATGTGTTCAGTGTTTTTTTCCTGAATAAAATCCTTGCCGATGTACAAATAGCACTCCTTGTCTTTAAATATATTCAGCAACTTGGGTGTGTACTAATTTTACAACTGCTTTACGTATGGTGAGTAAAACTGAGATGTGTCTGAAATCACTGACTTTTGCTGGTTTGTTAAATTTGAGAAATTAGCTTTATAACTGCTTGCTTCCAGACAGCAGGCATTATGCTCTTGGTGTAGCGTAGGTTGCCAAGGTGACACAGAGGTTGTAGTACATGCTCCATACACCTTTTACTAAATTATAGGTGTAGGCTATCAGCTCCAGAGGAAGCACTTGGGATTTTTTCTAACAGGAGTTGCATTTCTTCTTTGATTGCTCTGAAATAAAATGGTCATGCAAAAATGGATGGAATGGAGCTTTGAGGGGTAGCATGATACTGATAATGTTTGAGGAATTGTGACAATTCCTTCATGAAGTCTTTAGCTGATAGTGCTCCTGTGTAGCAGCTGATAATATTTCATTTCAAATGGTTCTTACAGGGAAGCCATTCGATGGCACAGCTGTCAACATCCACATTTTCTTCTGCTTATATACAGATGTTTGTAGGGGCCTGAGGTGGATGACTTTCTGATGCCTGGTTGCATTCTGTTGTTGAGTTCTTGAGAATGATGAATTTATTTCTATTTTTAGGTCAGATGGATATTTTCAACTGCTTCTATGCAGAATCCTTTAATTTAAATAGAGCTTTCAGTTCATCTGTTATCCACTGGCATTGCCTATATTTGCACTGTCTTGATGATTTGGGGCAGTATTTGCACTGCAGGTACAGCAAACTGTAAGTGTGATGGCAACTTTATGTCGTTTTATATCATTAAGAATGTGAAACCAATCAGTGTTGGGGGAGTTTGTGCTTTTAAATCAATTACGTTTTTTTTTTGGTGGAGTTGGGTGGCTTTAGGTTAAAAATAAGTAGTGCAAGCAGAGCAATCCTCGCAATGACATTCACAAGGTTGACTAGCAAAAACAGGAAAAACAAACATTCACAAGGTTCATTACAAAAGATCTAGCATTGGAAAAGCTAAACTGCTGAGGACTGGATCTGATAAGACTTTTGGTATTATAGTTAATTAGATCAGTTGTATGTTCCATGGCTTTGCATACCAGACCCTTTAGAAAAAGCCAGTTTCTATGCTCAGGTTAAAAAGGCTGAGTGTATTCGCCAGCACTTGTATAGTGCTATTAATTAGGCAAACAGGGATGTTGTGACACCTCAGGGATGTAGTGGTCTTTGTTGTGAAGACTACCTTCAGTAGATACTCTTTTATGATCGTTGGTAGTTCGATTCCATAAGGGATAAGTCGGCTTGGCAATAGCTGTCTCTGGGATGAAGTTGGCATTACATTTGCCGGAGTGTGGGCAATAGCCACATCACAGTACGTAGCACCATTACAAATAGGCCCAGAGCAATGTTGTGCATCATTTCTCATTTTCCTGAGATAACTACAGAAGGATTTGTAGTTATCTTTGCCTTCTGTAGCTAGTATGAGTTTATGGGATGCTTTTGTTTTTCTAATATCTTTTTTTTACTTTCTTACAAAACTGTTTGGTATTCTCCTTAATTTGGAATTCTTTTTTTATGCTATATAGGTTAAGGAGTTTCTTCCTTTTGTTATACAGACTATTAGTACTTGAGAATGACCATGCTGGTTTGCCTTTAAAATTCACCATTCATTTGTATCTAGATGAGACTGCCAAATTAATAATATTGTCCAGGTGGCTATAAAACTGCCTGCATAACTCTTAACTGTATCACCACTAAGATAATACCATTCATATTTGGAGATTTCATCACAAAATTGCAGGTAAAAGTCCTTAATTTCAGCAATACTCGCTTATGGTAGTTTGCAGATTCTGAAGGAAAAGATTATAGTGTGTGGTCTGACTTCACCACTGATGGAAATAGCTCAGGAAAGGTAAATATACATGATAAGTTTTATAAGGACCAGCTCATGTGGATTCTGTCCTCTAATGTATTTTTTAATCTGGTCCACGGAATTCTTGTTTATAAAAAATAAGATTTTTTTGTGTATATTTCATGGCTGTGGCATAGTTTCTCCAGTTTATTACTGGTAGCTAAAATCATCTGCAATAATAGCATTCCTGACAAGTGGGGAGTTGATCACGAATAGTTGGGAATGTTCTGTGATTTGTGAGAGATACACAGCATGGTGATCCTATTTATTGTAGTTTGAATCTCTATAAGCTACACCTAAAGGTCTCTAGGCATCTGTCTTGAGGTAATGTGGTTTCTAACAAATAAAGGACATGCCGCTACAGTTTCCACCAAGTCTGGTAAGCAGAAATACTTAGGAATATTTTGCAATTTTTTTTGGAGACCTATAGCATGCTAGGATCCCATTTAGTGTAATTTGAATGTCTATGAATTACGTCAATGGGTCTCTAGGCATCTGTCTTGAGGTGATGTGGTCTCTAACAAATTAGGATATGCAACTACAGTTTCTATCAAGTTTCAGTAAGCAATAAACCTAAGCACTGAGGGACTGCTCTATGGGCACCTAAACCAGGTTTCTGTAACAATACATACATGTATCTGCTCCAAATGGAGGAGGCCTCAAAGTCCAGCAGTTTGATATTTAGACTTCCAGCTTAAGTACAGCCACCTTGATATGATCTAGTGGTGGGTCTATTTTGGAAGTTAGATTAGGAGATCCAGCAGCCGGATCCTGCTTAGAAAAAGGAGCAATGTGGGCAGCAAAAGCTCTTGCCAGTATAAACAAGTCATGGAATGAGACGTGCAAACCATCCTTGCTGAAGCAAAGCATCTCATCCCATACTGACACATACTGGACCCCCTTAGAAAGAAAACCAGTTATATTGTCACTCATCTTATGTGCATTACGAAAACTTTGAGGCTTGGGTGTTCATTTAAGTAGTTTATTGAATACAAATGCATCAGGATGGATGGCAGAAATTTAAACTTGAACTATCTAGCTGACTGACTGACTGCATACTTGCATGCTCTCACTCTGGCTGTTCATCCAAAATGGCACTCCTGCTTGCATGTGCTCAGTACTTATGTGCATGTGCTGACTCACTGGAAAGCTTCTTGAAGTTATATTACACACACACTAATCTACAACCTCCCTCTTTACTGAGCGGTCTCATACAAAATAATGACATTTTAATAGGCATGCGATTATACAGACACTAATAAAGGAAAACAACAGTCATATCCAGGTTGTCGTGTATCTGGAATTAGGTTTCGAGATGCGACCTGATCTCATGATACATAGTTAGGACTGGGTTTAGCAATGGGGACAGTCACTGGAGAATGTTCTGCTTCAGGAGTTTCAGGGATTTTCTCAGAAACGGGGATTGCTGACGGAATGTCCTCTGAAACAGGAACATTAGACAAGTCACTCTTAGAACTAGAGTCTTTGTCACAGGCAAGATGCTGTAACACCTGTTCAGACACTGGCAACAAATGCTTCTGATTTAGTCTGAATTCCACTCCTTATGATTCCACAGTGTACGATCTCAGCTCTTTACACAAACTTTTCACAAATCTGATACAATCAAAACCTTCTGACGTCTGCATCATAACTATCTCCTCTTTTTGTAAAGAGTGGAGCAGTTTACTGGTTTAATCATATTAACTCTTCTGGGACAAATGATTTTTCAACAGTTGGGCTTTTAATACTGTGTTGTTTTTGGCACATGAAACCAATAATTTACTGCTGATTGGTAATGTGGTTCTGGTTTGTCTCAACTTAACTCTCTGGGCAGGTGAACCAAGATGTTTATCACAAGGAATGTTTCTAAGAGTCAACAAGTTTAGAAAAACATCAGCATCACGTTTGGACTTCTGTAACAACTGGTTTGCACTTTGAACTGCACTTTCAGCCAAACCGTTTGAGTGGGCATATTCAGGATTACTCGTAATATGAACAAAGTTCCATTCTTCTGCCAATTTCTTGAACTGTTGACTTGTAAATTGTGCACCATTGTCAGAAATAACTCTGTGCGGACTATCATGGAAAGAAAAATGTCACTTCAAATTAGTAATGACAGTACTGGAAGTTAGGTTGGGAAGTAGGTCAATCTTGAACCAATCTGAATAAGGGTCTACTACCAAGTGATGTTGACCATTCCACTCAAAGATATCTGTCACTACTGTCGACCAAGGTAGTTCAGGAATCTGGCTTAGCTAAAGTGGTTCTTTTTGTTGATGCGGCTTAGTACTATTACATAATGAACAAGATGAAAGTACTTTCTCAGTATCTCTTGACATAGAAGGCCAGAATACTAGACATCTTGCCCTTCTTTTGGTAGAATCAGTTACTGAGAGGCCACGATGCAAGATCTTAATGTACTCTTGTTGCAAGGATTTTGGAACAATCACTTTAGGACCTTTCATAAAACTGCGGTGGTGCTGCGGTACCGTTGTCACCTCACAGTAAGACGTTGTCCTGTTCGATTCTCAGCTAGAGCGTCTTCTGTGTGGAGACATGCGTGAATGGGCGTATCTTCGTTAAAGGTTGTGCGTCACAGCTGGCAACTCGGCACGTAAAAAATCTACTGCCAATCATTAGCGGACCGGAGTTCCGCTGTGGCGAACCCTAACCGGGAAAAGTTGAAAGACACAACAACAACTTTAGGACCTTTCATGATGATACCATTGTCTGACAAAATCTCATCTCTGTATGGAAAATATGGTTGCACTTCTACTGGTAAAGAAGATTGCTTTCAAGGGCATCCTTATTTGATAAAGTGGTTGAGCTTCTGGAAAACTGGATCTGAAGCTGTGCGAATTCTGAGTTTATCAAGATGTGTGGAAGAAAAACTTCTCACTTCCATGACCTCAAAATCAAGTTGCTCATTGTTAAGCAGTTCTGTGGTTTTCCTGGGTGATCTGGATAAAGTATCAGCAAGATAAAGAAGTTTGCCTTTTGCGTAAACAAGACTGAAATTTTACTTCTGCAATTTGAGCATCATGCATTGCAATCTAGCTGGAGTTAAAGGCTTTCTCAAAACAGTAACTAGAGGTTGGTGATCAGTTTCGATCTGGATAGGTCAACCATAAATATAATTATGGAACTTTGAACAACGAAATGGATAGGTCAACCATAAATATAATTATGGAACTTTGAACAACGAAACACAATTGCTAAGAGCTCTTTCTCAATGTGGGCATACTGTATCTCAGTCTGGGTAAGCGATCTCGATGCGTGGAATACTGGTCTACCCTCTTGAAGAATGGCTGCACCTGGACCAAACTTAGAAGCATCACAGGAAGAGTAACTGGTTTGTGAACATCGTAGTAGCCGAGAGTTGGTGGGTTGGCAATTTCCTGTTTCAGAGCATCAAATACTCTTTGGTGCTGTTCTGACCATGACCAAATTATATCTTTGCATGTCAGCTCTTGTAATGGTGCTGAAAGTTGGCTTAAATACGGAATGAACTTGCCTAAATAGTTGACCATGCCAAGAAAACATTGTAGGGCTTGGACATTGCCTGTAGAAAATCTCGAGAATTGCTATTTGCTTAGGAGGATCTGGTTTTAAGCCTGAACTGGTAAACAAGTGACTAACATAAGTAACTTCTCATAGCCTGAATTTGCACTTTTGAGGATTCAGCTTAAGATTCACTTCACGTATTCTTTCCAGAACTTTCTTGAGGTTTCTGTCACGTTTGACTTCACCGTTGCCTCCTACTAGAATATCATCTACTATAATAGCACATGGATAGCCAGGAAAAAATTTGCTCCATTGCACACTGAAAGATTTCACTGGCAGAATTTATTCCAAATGGCATTCTTAGAAATCTGTAACTTCCAAATGGGTGTACCGAATGTGGTCAAAAATGAAGATTTTCGGTCAAGCAAAATTTGCTAAAATTAACTCTTTGCACCAAAGACAGAAAACACAGTGGTGTTTGGCATGAGGGCAGCAACTTCAACTGTGTGCACTGGATGATGAGGCATTTTTATAGGTCCATAGGATGATACCAAGCTACTGGCCTAGAGGCCCTTTAAGCCTAGCTAAGAATTTTGCCCCATGTTCCCTCAAAGTCAGCACCCGTGTCCCCTGTCCAGCAGGTACACAGGTAAGATCCCAGAGGTATATTTTCTGTTCCCATCCAGTCATCCAGGACCCTCTTAAAGAGGGCTAGAGAGGTACTCTGCTTGACATGGAGAGGGAGTCTATTCCACAGACGAGGGAGTCTTTGGGATACAAATCTATCCCACCAACAAGTTCTATTAATGTCACAGATCAGGTTAAGGCCTTGTGTGTGGGTTGCATGAGTTGAGTTTGTCTTATGGATATGCAGGAACTCCATCAAGGCTGGGTCTGAAATGGCCTTGTATGCCAGACATGGGTCACCTCTGAGCAGTCTGTATGATATAGGGACAGGGCTTTTAGCCTATCTGTATAGGATAGGTGTTTGAGACCCTGGATTTTTCTGGTCAGGAGCCTCTGTGGTCTCTCCAACTGCTGCTTGTGCTTGGCAAGGTACATGTTGAAAGGGGCATTGTACTCGATAATGGGTACAATGCTTTTCTCAGATCTCTTGGATCAATACATAGTCCGATATCATCTCTGAGCTTTTCTTATGAGCTACTACCATGTAGATACCCATTCAGTAGGTTCTTCTACTGGACAAATTACTGTTAGCTACACCATTTTGTCTAGCTCTGCTTTGACTCTGTTCTGCAAAGCTACTGGAACTTTCCATGCTGGTCTGATAACTGGGCTGACCTCTGGGTCTAACTTCATGGAGTACACAGCTGGTAGTTTGCCTAGCTTGTCTGCAAAAATATCAGCATACTCAAAAGAAAAGTCTAGATGAAATTTGAGTTGTTGTCATGCAGGCTCACATGGTGAATCTCTTCATTAAGTGAAATCACTCTCATTTCTAAACCGTCTCTTAGGCCTAATAAGGACTGCATGCATCTCTTGACTACGAAAAATTGCAAGTCATAGCTGTTCTCAGCAGAGTAACATGAAAGCGCTACCGAGCCTTCGGTTTGACTCTCTTCACCACCATAAGCAACAAACTTTGCACACTTTGTCAAATCAAGTTGTTTTGTAGCTTTTACTTTAGCAAACATTTCTGCTGACATAACACTACACTTTGAGCCATACGGGACTCCCATTAATCCAAACAGTACAAAAGATTTTGTTCTTTGCCCACAATCTACTGCTTTAACTGTTTCATCAAGTGCAGACACATCAACATAAAAAATAGGATTGCAGCTTTCTAATCGATCAACTTGCCTGCTGGAATGCCCTCTTTTAATAAAATAATATGCCTTATTTAATTTATAAAATCTTTTGAAATGATTCCACTTATTGCAAAAATGATGCTGCTGAGCAAAAGGTAAGCACTTTTCTCTTTTGGTTTCATGATCTCCACCACAGTTACAACAGTTATCTGTGAAACTTGGTGTTGGTACGTTTGGAGTTTGCTTACTCACCCTTATGCTTCACTGAGCATGCTCTTGAATTTGCTGTAAAGACTCAAGGGTTTCCCAAGGACTGTTACAGGACCTGCAGTAGCTGTCATATGCTTGGCCTGTTTCTTTTAACCACGTGCTGCATGCTATCAACATGAGATTTGTCACTGTGCCTTTCACTGCTAACCTCATTTGTAACCATACCTGTGTGCTTTTCTGTAAGCTCATATATCTGACAAATCTCAATGGCCTTATTCAAAGTTAAATCACCACCTCGAAGTAAAATCTTTCTCACTGTGTCATTACTAATACCACACACAAGCCTGTCCTTTATCAACTCATCTCTCAGTTCACCAAATCTGCACATTTTAGCCTTGTTTCTCAAGTCAGTTATATATGCTGCAAAAGTTTCACCAGGCTTTTGATCCCTTGTGTAAAATGAGTGGCGTTTCATTGTAATACTTGTTTGGGGGTTACACATTTCTCTAAATTTACATTTTAACCACCCGGGGGTCTTCCCTTGTTTCAGCTGATACCACTATATGGTGGTCTTCCCCCTTCCCTGCATACAGAGCAAGTACGTACATAAATGAACATTCTCTTTCACTAAATTAAGCAGAATAAATGCCTTTGCATGTGTGTCTTTGTCAGGAAAAAGCAGCCTGTATGAAAAGATAGCATTCCTGCTCAAACAGTCTCCAATTTTCTGTAATATTGTTATCAAACATAAGCAGTGCGGGTCTGTGAAACCCTTCTGCCATGCCCACAGATTATAGTAAGACACAATGCAAATGGCCCTTGTAATTATGTACGAACATTCACACACACCAGGTACTTTTAATAATATTCAAATGCACAATAAACTCTTCGAATGACTGTACTTTGAAACAGCTGTAATTTGAAAATATTCTGTGAAATTACTGTACTTTGCAAAATAACTGCACTGTAATACTGCACAGACCTGCAAACACTTTGCACACCCTGGATACTTTGAATAACTTCAGTTAATATAAAAAAGTAGTACATAGTGAAAAAATTAGGTAGTTTTCTCTTCTTTGTACACTTTATGTGATTCAGATATTTTATCAAATGTTTTCATAATTATTTCAAATATTATCAATATGTCGCAGTATCAGAAATTTTGTATAATAAGAAATTTGTTTTGTGCATTCTGAGAGCTTAGTTTTATATTTGTAGCAAAAGAAATCAATTAAACAAGCTTTAGTACCTGTAATTTGTTTCAAGCAGAGCCAATGAAGTGATCCCAGGGGCGTATTTTCTGTTACCCATCCACTCGTCAAGGTTTCTCTTGAAGGGTGTTAGTGAGGGGCACTGCCTAATGTAGTTAAGAATTTTGTTCCAAAGCATGGGGTGTCTCTGTGACACAAATCTATCCCTCCAGCATGTTCTATTTATTGTTGTGGCAAGGTTTAGCTCACTAGAGCGAGTGGCTCGCAGTGACTTGGATTTCTTTAGGTTAAGCATGCCCATCAATTCTGAATTACACAAGGCTTTGCAAGTCAGGCAGAGATCATCTCTGAGTAAGAGACATGCCACCGAGTACAGCTGGAGTTTTTCCAGTCGGGCTGCATAGGACATATGTTTGAGACCAGTAATCCTCTTGGTGAGGTACTTTTGTGGTCTTTCCAGCTGTTGGAAGTGTCTTGTGAGGTACATCCCAAATGGGGCATTGTACTCTATGATGGGTCTGATGAGTGATGAGTAGAGGGGCACTATAACCTCTTTATTTCTAGATATGACCCCTTTAGTAATTAGATGGGCTACATAGAAGGATTTCCTAACTGCTTTGGCAATATGATTGTCAAAGGAGACATTACTATCTACCTGGGTCCCCAGATCTCTTATTACGTCTTCTGTATTAACGGGGCTGCCACCTATGTGGTAATTCATGGGTGTTTTGTTTTTCTCAAACAGGATGACTATGCATTTTTTGGAATTTAGCTTGAGACCATGACTTTGACACCAGGTGTCCATCTCAGTAAGGCCCTTTTGGAGAATGTCTGTGTCATCCGGAGAGTCAATTATGGCTCCCAGTTTGCAGTCATCGGCGAACTTGGTTAGCCATACCCCTCCTGTGTTTGCCTGTACTTCTGAGAAGTATATGCCGAACAGTAGGGGTCCCAGGACCGAGCCTTGTGGGACACCACTTGTGACTGGTTTAGTCTCAGACCTGGAGCCGCTATTCTTACCATGTGAGTTCTGTCTGTAAGCCAGTTGGCAACCCATCAAGTGACGTAGGGGGTTTATGTTCAAGCTGGTGAGTTTTTCTATAATTCCCAAGTGGGAAATGGTGTCAAAAGCCTTGGCAAGGACAAGGTAGGCTGTGTGAACTACCTTACCCTCATCTATGGTCTTGGTGACTGCCTCGAAGAAGTCAACCAGGTTTAGTAGGCATGAGCTGCCCTTAACAAAGCCGAACTGGGTCGGTTCAAGTGTTTGGAGGTTCCCAATGTCTTTGTTAATGAGTTGCATGATGATGCGCTCCATAGCCTTGCAGACCAGGCCAGTCAGGCTTATGGGGTGATAGTTACCAAGGTCAGTTGTGGCCCCTCCTTTGTGGAGCGGAATAACCATTGCTGTGCGCCATTCTATGGGCACATAGCCTGTGGAGAGGCTGAGGTTGAACAGTGTGTTTAGGTGGGGGGTTAGTTTGTTCCGTAGTTCGTGCAAGACGCAGCCTGGGACACCATCTGGCCCCATTAACCATGTGTTTTTGGCTTTTGAAAGGGCTGTTTTCACCTGTGCGTCTGTGATTTCTGGGACACTACACTTTTCCGGTATTGTTGTGGGCCCTTTTGGGGGTGTGAGGGGGGTTATGTTTGAACTGAATCTGTCTGCCAGGATGTTGTCAATATCAGTGGGTTCAGTATATTTTGTGCTCTTTTGCACTAGCTCAAAGCATATCTGCTAGTTGCCACTTAGATTCTTGACATAGCTAAAGAAGGCTTTGTTATCTTTCGAATCCTTGGCCATTTGTCTTTCAAAGTTAGCCTTGGAGGATTTTATGAGGGACCTTAATTTCTTACTGATACTGATCAGGGAGGTCTTTCCTTCTTGGGATTTGCTTTTTTTCTGAACTAGTTTCCTCCTTCTATTGTACAGCCTGTTTATGGCAAGGGTCCACCAGACTGTTTTCCTTCTCTTAGGGGAGTAAGTCTTGGTTTTGCTAGGGATGGCACGATCCATGCATCCTTGTAGGTGCTCATAGAGTGCATTTGTAAAGGTTTCTGCATCTTGGGCAGCGTTATCCTTTAGCGTGGGGGCTGTGAAACTTACCACCTCTGTCTTAAGTAAGGTGAAGTTTGCTTTAGAAAAGTTTTTTACTGTGGTTTCCTTAGTTGGGGGTGTTGGTGGGGTGTGGACATCCAGAGTGATTAGTTTATGGTCTGATGTAACCAGTGATGGTATGACCTCTGGTGTGGAACACCTGTCGCCCATGTTGGTGATGACCAGGTCCAATATGTTTTCACCTCTGGTAGGGGAGTTTACCAGCTGGTCCAGGGCATTTGAGTTGATAAATTCCAGGAAGTGCTGGACCTGGGAGTTTGTACTTGAGTAGTTTCCCCAGTTAACGGTAGGGTAATTGAAATTGCCCAATATCAGGGTGTTCGGTAAGACCTTCATGTTTTCCAGTGTCTCCAGAAAGGTGGAGTGGTGGTCCTGGGTCATGGAGGGTGATCTGTAGCAGGCCACAATTTGCAATGCAGATATGCCTGATGTTAGTTGCACATGGATGATCTCGGAGGTATCATGCTGCGCCACTAACCTGGAGGTGTAGGTATCCTTGATGAATATGGATACACCCCCTCCTTTTGTGTTTCGGTCCATGTTCTGTGGCCAAAATGTGTGGCATGAGTTGTAGCCCAGTAGTGCTGGGGTGATCTGTGGAGCCTTGAACCAGGTTTCAGTTACTGCACAGATGTCGATGTTCTCCATACTCAGGAGTGCTTCGAATGCATACATTTTGAGATTTAAACTCCTGGCACTGAGTAGCATAACCCTCATTTTTTTATTTGTGCTGTTTATGGAGGTGGGTTTGACTTTTGAGCCTTGCCTAAAATAGGCACTATGGGAGCAGCAAGAGCCTTGGCCAGTATTCGAAAGCCTAAGGGTGACAGGTGCAAGCCGTCTCTTGCAAAGCAATGAGGCCTGTCGAGCATGTCGTCCCAGGCTGGCAGATACTGGATCCCCTTTGAATGACACCAGAAGCCTAACCAACTGTTGAAATTGATCATTTTTTTCTTTATACTGCGGTATCATTCTTGGTGAGGGCAGGATGCTACTCAGGATCAGGGTCATACCCACCTGGGCTACATGATCAGAGAGCTCTTCCATGTCTCTTTTCATGTACTCTAGGGAGGTACATCTCAGGTCATTCACACCAACATGAACAATGACAGAGTCATATTTGTACTTGTTCTGGAGTGACCTGAGTGTTTGTGTTATGGCGGATTCTGGCTATCAACAGGCAGCTAACAGTAACCTCGACTTGTCCAGCCTAGTGAGTGAGATGTCAGTGTGCCTGACTATAGAGTCGTCTATTACTAGTGTGTTAGGTATGTTATTTTGCCTTAAGGGCTGTGATTGTGCGGCACACTGATTTTGTGTTTTATGTGTTGTCTGGTTTGTGACGGGAGGTGCAGGTTTTTTGGGTGTCTGCTTTGGATGTCTGTGATGTTTTTGCAGGTTTTTATTTAGAACCTCCGAGTATGATTTTGTGCATTTATGTGTATTTTTGCCAGTGCTGGTTTAGTATGTTTATGTGAGGCTGGATGTGTGGTGCAAGTGATAACCTTCACCTCATGACTGCTTGTTCCAGCCTAGGGTGGAGAGAGCTAAGCCTCCAGTTTAGCTATATAATTGCATCTCTCGCATATGTTAATGTTTTGTGGTAGAAGGAGAGGGTTGTCTGTGTACATGAGGCAGTTGTAACATTGCCTCAGGATACCGAGGTTCACCAGCTGGACTGGAGAGTATACCTGAAATTGCCCTCTGGTCATGTCTGAATAATAGGGTGAGCTGCTTAGTCGCTTGGTTGGTGAGGGGGGAATAATGAGTCTTGCCCTGCTGAGCAATCAAGTGTCGGGGTATATTAGTGTTTGCTATTAGGTCTGAGCAAGTGCTGGACTGTAGGATGCTTTTCAAGTGCTTAGGTTGAGAGTTAGACTACTTTTCAAGGTTAAAACTGAAGAGGAGACTTGGTGGAGCCAGGATAAATTTAGCCCTAGCTAACTGGTGATGCCCGGACGTGCAAAACCATGCAAACACGTTTTTTGCAGTAGGAAATGAAACAGATCGAAATTAGTGCAAAATGGCCCACAAACTACTAACTTCTGGGCTGGAACCACTCCTCCAGGGAGAGATGTTTGCTCAGAGCTCCCTCTTTTACAGGTGAACAGAGAAACCTCCCTCTATCCAAGTAAGGTATGGGCAACTCTGAAAATGTTAACAGCCCTGAATTCAGCAGTGGCCTGAAAACTGGACTATACTAGTTTAGAAAGGTGGGAAAACAAGGAATTTTTTTTTTAAAGATAAGGCAAAAACAGTAAAAATACACTTAAAACAGCTTTAAATGACTACAAACAGTAAAAAATACACTTAAACAGCTTTAGATGACTACAAGCAATCAGAAAAGGCTTTTAAACAAATTGCCCAATTAACCAGTAAAAAAAAATCTCAAAACAGAGCCCTGTTCCTGTAGTCTTCAATCAGACAAGTTCTAACTGACACTCCTGCCACTGGGGTGCAGGGTAATCTTCTCCAAAAAAGAAGGCCTGGATTAGTGCTCAAGTTATACAAACAAAGCTAGATTCAACAGGCCTGGATCTAGTCTATACTACAGCAAACAAGGCGCACAGTTCAAATATGCAGGCACTATAAGCCTTTAACCAGAAATTCCCAGCTCAGAAGGGCAGAGTCCAGCCTCTCCTCTCACAAGAGTGCAGACCACGAACCTTCTTAATGTAAAATAACTGGCCTGAAGCCCAAGTGCTTAAACCAGAACTAATACACTTTTAGAATAACAGATACTGAGTCCTCAATTAGCAGTTCCCAACTTAGAAGGATGTAAGCTGCCTGTCCTGCCACAACAGTGTAGACCACAAACCTTCTTAATGTAAAACAACTGGTCTGAAGCACAAGTGCTTAAACCAAAAGGCTTAGAATGATAGCTACACTTTAATCAGGTTACTACCAAGCAGTAATAAATACAACTGAATACTTTTAAGAAGGCCTGGATTAGTGCTCAAGTTATGCAAACAAAGCTAGATTCAGCAGGCCTGAATCTAGTCTATGCCACAGCAAACAAGGCACACCAATTTCAGTAAGAAACAGTTCAAATATGCAGGCACTATAAGCCTTTAACCAAAAATTCCCAGCTCAGAAGGGCAGAGTCCAGCCTCTCTTCCCACAAGAGTGCAGACCACGAACCTTCTTAATGTAAAATAACTGGCCTGAAGCCCAAGTGCTTAAACCAGAACTAATACACTTCTAGAATAACAGACACTGACCCTTCAACCAGCAGTTCCTAACTTAGAAGGATGTAAGCTACCTGTCCTGCCACAACAGTGCAGACCACAAACCTTCTTAATGTAAAACAACTGGTCTGAAGCCCAAGTGCTTAAACCAAAAGGCTTAGAATGATAGTTACACCAAGCGTAATAAAGACAACGGAGTACTTTTAAGATGACGCAAAAGCAAAATAAAGTAGGAAGAAACACAAATACAGTAAAAGCAGATGTAAAATGTAAAAAACATTTTTTTTTTTTTGAGTGAGCAAATAAGATGGGCACAGGAGGAGTATCCAAATGCAAATTTACAAGAGGGGCAGGCAGTTTTAAAGCCACCAAGATTAACACCAAGACAAAAGCAGGGAGGGTAGGTGGGAAACTAACTGAAAAAACAGAGCCACAACTTCCAGCTAGATAGTATTCAATGCAACACAAATCAATTTAACTGCCGTATTATTTGAAAAAAGTGCAGATAAAGATTTATTCACTTATAAGTCCAGTTGATTTGATTTCATGTAGGTCTTAGCAGGCCAAAGCTCAGAGTTTAAGCATAAAATAATTCAAAATGTACCACTTATATAAGGCAGGAACCAAATAACAATGAAGTAAACTATCCCCACTCATCATTGGCTATTCAAGAATTCTAACAAGCACTAACTGAAAAAACAGAGCCACAACTTCCAGCTAGATAGTATTCAATGCAACACAAATAAATCAATTTAAATGCTGTATTATTTGAAAAAAGTGCAGATAAAGATTTACTTAAATTCACTTATACGTCCAGTTGATTTGATTTCATGCAGGTCTTAGCAGGCCAAAGCTCAGAGTTTAAACCATACTCATATTTGTCTGGATTCAGTGTTCTTAGGGCCCTTATAATATCATAAATCTTGGCTCTGAGAGAGACAGCTCACGGTCTCCCTGCTTCAGTCCAGCCCCATCAGTATGGGATCAGTGTGCCAAACTATGGAGTCAACAATCACTAATAATTTATGTGTGTTTGAAGACTACTTTGCTGTGATGGGTCTAGGATGTGCTATTTCCTGAGGATTTCCAGATGTAATTGTTAATCAGCGTTGCAGTGCTTGGTTTGTGCTGGAACTTACAACCTACTAGACCACTGCGACTTCAGCAAAATCTTCTAAGAGCCTCAACACATTATAATTTAGTATGGGTATGTGCTGACACTGGTGCAGTTGAGTGATGCTCACAGGCTTGAATTTGGCCAAGTACTTCTTCCTCTCACAAGAGTGATAAGTTAAGTGTAAAAGATCATTATTTGTGAGTATTACATTGTCTGAGGATATTAAGTGCTATGAAGCCAGCAACAGAGGGTAGGCTAGCTGGCTGACCTTCCACTTTGGACCAAGGGCGTGAGGTCTGTTAACGAAGACTAATAGAATATAATAGTGTTTCTGATGCTGGGTTAGAATATTGGTTCAAGAAAAACAATAAACATGAATTTAATTAAGTTTGAGCACAAAGCTAACAGTGCACAGTAAATATTCTGGCTTAGGTTGCTATAAAGGGTCAATCAGAGAAGATAATTGTATTTTGGTTCCTCCGTCAGTGAACTGATTTGAGGCGAAAAGTAAACAGACACAAATTACGTTCAAGAACCAAAACGAAAAAAAATAAATTGTACAGTAAATACTTGGTCTACTTTGGCTATCACATCAGCTTAGAAATGCTTTACTTCTGTGACGTGTACCCTTCAAACAAGAAAGTGAAGCTATCCAGGGCTCCTTAGAAGGTGAGGTTATCCATCGTTCCTAAAATCAGATTTGAAATTGAAAGTGCCTGTGTCTGTCCAATACAGCCTTGTGCTGTGCTGGGCAGAGTGTGCTGCACATCACTGTTAACGTAAGATAAAGTGAAAGGGCAAATAAAAAGGCAGCTAGTACTCCAGCCAATAATGTCCACCCCTCAGAAACAGCTGCAAATTCTTCTCTGCCTCAAAACATGCACTAGAGTATTTAAGAGGTTTACACTGCAATTAAATATAAACTAGAGGGGAGGTTGAGATATTCCTTTAACCCATCCCAGCCTAGTTTCAGAGGGTAGGTTTGAACTTGAAAACACCAGAAAATGTCTTCTCCACACACATGCATCCAGCACAGCTTTCTGGAAGTCTTAGAAAGACTTCCTAAATTACTAAAAAGTTTGACACAGGAAAATGTAGATCCAGCACATTTTTCAAGTATTAATTCAGGATTCGGGCTTGCAAGCCATGTTTGAAGCTAGTTACATAAATGCCATCTAGCATAACAACTCTGTGCTATTCTTTTTAAAGTATTACCAGTTCACTCCTGGGGAAGAGGAGCTGTACCTTTAGCCTGTCACAGCCTAGCTGGCGAGGGGAGGATGCTTTCCACTTTTACACATAACAAGGTTTCCTATGGGCAGTGTGGAGTGCATGCTTACTGCAGAAAGATTAAGAAAGCAATTGGTCCAGACTAAAACTGTGATACTTGAGGTGAATTACTGATCCAGTCTGGTTTCTCCTGATGATAAACCCAGTTGTTTCTCGGAGAAGGGAGCTTTTTGTTTAAACAGGTACTGGTTTCAGGCAACTTATACAGGCTTAGAACTCACAAAGGACAACATCAAAGCAAGCAGCTCTCACTACAAAAAAATTGTTGGTTCTGATTGGGAAGAAGCAGTGCCAATACCATTTAAAGCACAGTTACTTGTAATTCAATACCTGTAAAACAGCAAATGACTCAGTTTCACCACTAGCTCTCAGCTGTCGTTACACCACTAGCTCTCAGCTTTTGTTACACCACTAGCTCTCAGCTGTCATTACACCACTAGTTCTCAGCTGTCGTTAAAGTGTAGCCTAAGCAGAGCTACTGGAGAAAACTTACTCTGATCCCTTCCTGGCTTTTAAAGCAGATTTGTTTCTGCAGCATGCTTGCAATAACACTTAAATGCTAAATGAATAAAACCTTCAGCAATTATACGTTACCTGACCTAGACTATAAAATGTATCTGTCATGCTATGTATGAAGGATATATTTTTTGAGGGACTGTGAAAGTAACCTGGATCAGCCTGTTATTATAAAAATTAGTATACATTAGGTTCTGGGTGGCCCAGTGGTTAGAAATGCTATTTCATACTTCTTGGTCTTGCAGGTCAGTTTTCATGTGGAGTGCCTTCTGTGAGAAGCCCACACATCCTCTCTGTGTCAATGTGCCAAAGGTGAATAAGCATTTCTCCCAATTGCCCGCCAATATGTGTATGCAATGCAAGAGCTGTGTGTGTGTGCATGCCACAATAATCTAGCAAACCTTTCAGGATTAAAGTGCAACAAATCCATTACACTATAAAGATCTCATTTGGGATAAAACAAACTTCTTGGCATTATGGGTTACAGCCTGGTGACTCACAACACTGTTGATAAAAATGCTCACATATACAGAATGGATTGTATAAAACACTGCAAATATTTGAAAAGTGATTAGGGAAGTTAGTTGAACCTGCCCAAAATCAAAACTGCTTAATTAATCTCTTGATTACACCAAGAAAGGCATAAGAATTATTAGTCGGGTAACAATAATTAACTGACTTGCATAAAAAAACTGCCAACAACCCAAAAGTGAACATAGGTGTAACAAAATGTATTTAGTGTATAAAATTTAAATAACTTATTTACCATTTTCACCTTTGTTTTAACCTGAAATCTAGTTAAAAGAAAGACGGAAGTAGCAAATAAGCTATTTGTTACGCTAAATACATTTTGTTAAGCTTATGTTACATTCATGATCTGATTGTGTTGGTGTATTGCTTTTTGCATTTTTTTGATTTTACCCTACCCTTGAGAAACCGGTTAGGTTATGAAAAAACAACCCTTGGGAAACCTGTAAGATCCAAATCTGCCCCATGGCTAACTAAACAAACTAAGCAAAAAATGATCCTAAGAAATAAAATATGGGCCAAATGGAGAGCTACCAAATGTCCATCTGATCACCTCCTCTTTAAACAATTAAGAAATGCCCAGAAGAGAGATCTCAGAGACAAAAGGAATTTTATCTTTCACCTTCAACAAACCAGTCAACAAACCAAATAAAATTTTGGTTGGTCTGGTATTAATAAACTTCTTAAACCAGGACATTCTACTACTACCCTTCAGGCTTCAAATCCAACACAACAACACCACCAGATGCCTCCACTTTTTTATTATATTTTACAGAAAGCCATTCAAACTCTCTAGCTTCCCATAACCTTCCTTACCAAATACCTCTAAAAACCCCTCATCTACCTCCTTTCATATTCCTCCTTATATTCGCTACATCTCATATTTTTAAAATATTTCTAAAAAACTTAAACCCCATCTGTGACCTGCCCATCTGCTGACCAACCCATTCTGCTGATTGCTGCATAAAGTTATAGCCTACTCATATCCATATACTTACTTATAAACAGGGGAAAGGAAAAATCCAAAAAAAATCCCTACCTTTCCTCTTCATAAATAATTCTCTTCCCTAAAGGGGCTCTTCTACTGAGCTTCTGAGCTTTCAAACTTTCACTCCATTAAGAAACAAAAGATATGGACAAGATGCATACACAAACAAATTCTCAACTACCTTCTAAAAAAACCAACTCTACACCAACTGTCTTGGCAGCTTCTCAACTGCTCACTTTCCAATTCCACAGCTTTCTTTCCTTCACTGACTTACCTCTTTCCTTCGAATATAATAATCTCCTTGTAACCTCTATTTCCTCCCAAGCCTCTGTAAGCCTTTGATATGAAACTAAATATATATCTTCTTGATAATATACTCTTTTGACAAACTAAATCTCTATTCTCTTTTAGGACACAAGCAGTATCCAAAAACAAGGTTATCTCCAAAACACTAACAATAAGTGCTTTGGGTACCCCACCTATCTCTTTACTCCCAGTATCCTCAATTGTTCCCATTATTTCACACTTTCCCCTTCTTTTCTTTAACATACACCTGCTCCTGATACCTAAATGACCTCCTGCCTTCAATCACTGCCAAATGTAACTTCCATGTTTAACAAAAACTGCCCTCCTCCAGTCCCTCACCCAAAAATTTTTCAAAATGTTTTCCCCTCCTAGAAAAATCCAACCTCCTTAACTTCCCTTTACAAAACTAAAAATCTTCCCTCCTCCTACTCACAAATCTATCTCCCACATTCTTCACAACCTCTATTAATTCTACCAACCATAAACACCATTAATATGACTATGATATTAACCATAACTATTAAATCTCATACAATTAACTCCACCATATTTAAACATATTACAATTAAACCTGGTATTTTAACAACAATTTTTCCCTATGCTTACCAATTAAACCCTAAAGCTAGAAAAATAACCCACTTAAACCACCACCCCCCCCACCTTTTCTAGCTCATATACTAAATTACCTAAAAAATATAAACTAACTGTCTTAAACTCTCTACCTGTTACAATGCTACTGTTACAACTCAGTACTGCTACTCCTCAGAACTACACCACTGTCTTAACCTCAACTGTCTTAACCTCTACTAACAACTAACCACTCTATCAATCAACAGTTACTTTTCATCCCTCCTAATCTTTTAACCCCTGATAATACCCTTTCTACCCCTAAAACCTAGCTGCCTAATAAAACTAGCCTAACTACTACTCTGCTAATAAACTCCTAGTAGTCCTTTGACTAAAACTTACAATAAAGCTGGGGACTCACTATTTTCAAAAACTGGACTCAAACTTGAATCATAACTCCTTCAAAATACTGAAGGAAAAAAAATACTTCTCTCTCTCAAAACATATCCTCTCTTTTTCAAAAACAACCCAAAGAACAATTGCTTACTCTGAACAATTTACTCTCCGCCCTGACTATCCTCTAAAATCCCTCTGATCCTTACTTTCCTCAAGAACTCTAATTTTTTTCATTTACATCTTTGCTTATGGCTCATATATATCTCTTTTTGTCTTTTCCAATTCTATCTTTGTGTTTTGCATATCTGTTTTGTTACTCTATTTTGTATATGATTTTTGTCTATTGTGTATGTGTTTTTGTCATTTGTTTTTTAGGCTTTTGTTTTGTACTTTGTTTTTTTTCATTCATATGTTTGTTTTTTTTTTTATTTTTGTTTTATATTAAAAAAAAAAAAAAAAAATCAATCTTAGAATGGAGTTTTCCATTCATAAAGAGATTCATCTGTTCATTTTACCTCAATATCAGTGAAGTCATCACTATTTAAGAAAGAATATATCCAATGGGAGATAGTTATGTTTTCACATTTTTTTCCTAAAAGGGTACTTTTTTTCATAATCGGGTAAGTCTACTAAACACAACTGCCCATTTTTTAGGAGTTACTGTGGAATACTGCCTGATCAAGTGCATTGCCTACAGCCCCAGAGTCTACAGGTGGGAACTGAAAGAACCAAACACAGGACTCCAAACAAAGGTTATTACCAGCTCATAACATTCTGTGCTAAACCACCAAAATAAATAACAATAATAATAATAATAGAGTAAAACAATTCAAAGGCTTCACCAACTACCACTTTATAACATTTCTTTGAAATAAACAAATTGAAGAGGAGGCTGAAAAAATTAAACTATTTCTCTGAAAGACTGAAAATCCACACAATCTAATGAGACAAAGAATTAACACCAGAAATTGTTGTGCAACACAATGCCTACCAAAACCCAAATATAGGACTCAACATCTAGCATGTACCATAATCCTAGCAGTACCAAAACCCAAATAAAAGATTAAACAATTCCCATGCAACATAATCTTAACACCAATCCTAAACAGAGCTTTATATGTAAAGACACACACACATATATATATATGTATATATATATATATATATATATATATATATATATATATATATACACACACATATACACATATATATATATATATATATATATATATACACATATATATATATATATATATATATATATATATATATATATATATATATACATATATTACACACACAATCTCAATACCAACCACAAATTTACCATAACTCTAATCGTAACTTTACTGTCTTGTATAAGAACTACATACAGCACCCACCTTCAAACTACAAATTCAAATGCAGTATTAAATGAAATGCCATTTCATTCAATAGTCACAGTTATATATAATTAAATTCAACAAATAGGTTTCAGCCAAACTGCCTGCAAATAAGTAGTGTGATCACACAGTTGACAGAATTTAATTATAAGCCCCAAGACCCAGTACTGCCACAATTCATAAACCAACAGGCTTTAGTATCCCACAGCCCCACTATGTACTATATAAATAAGCATTCAATACTATACTTTTTATTTTAAAGATCATTATTAACAGATACATATAAAAAAAAATAAACCAGAATAACTTTTTATGCAATATGCATACATTTTCTTTTTAACAATTTTCATTCACTCCATAAATTGCACAACTACTGCCTTCCCTTAAACCTCACTCCTCCTCAACTTTATTCAGCAGATGATGTTCTCACAAACTCCATTTACTTTTTTGTAATTTGATCTCACCTCCACTTCTTCTGTCTCCTTTACAATACTCAGAAATTCAGTTACTAATGGTTTAGATTTTGATTTTGATTTCCTAGAAATTGCTTTTCTGGCAGCCAATACTAATAAATGTAGTAAGTCTTATTATGGCTGGGCAATTCACACAGCTCGAAAAAAAAAAAAGTTTCCTTGTTTACAATTTGATCATGAAACATTTCTGACAAAGTACTTGTTATGCAATTTTTAAAATCTGCCAACTTGTTACATTCCTATTGAGCATGTTAACAATCGCTACTCTCTTTCCCACCTGTCTACTTGAGGACAAATTCTCTGAGTTCTACTTTGGGTATAAAAAAATTGGATAGTCAAATCACAAGGAAACAATGGGAGGACATGCGTGTCTGTCAAATAATGCAATAAAGTCTAGAAGATTTAGGATTTTTACTTGGAGGTATTGACACAGGTATTTTATACCCAAAGCAGATCCCAAAGATTTTGCTCCTCCAGTTGATACCAAAATGTTGGAGGCATGAAGGGAAAGAAAGAAATAACTGGGAACATATTTTTTGGGAGTGTAATGAGTTGGCAGACTTTAAAAAATTCTCTGCAGAGTACTCTGTCAGAAACATTGGATGAGCAAATGGGTGTAACTAAGAAACATTTTTTTTTGAGATGGGATACAGGATCTGATTGCCTAGACATAGTAAGGCCTTGTTAAGTTTATTTCTGGTGGCTACCAAAAAGCAATTACTACAAAATGGAAATCAAAGTCTAAGTCAACTGCATTTAAAGCAGAGAACATTGTAACACTGAAATGGGATCTTTAGAAAGAGGTAGGAGCAAATTATATAGGAAAAATGGAAATTGTGGGAACAATATATGCAGAATGTTTTTGAGGAGGACTGAAGCTTAAGGGAAGGCAGGAATTAAGCAATTTATGTAATGCTGGATTGATGATAATTGTATTAAAAAATATATGCGATACATGTTTGTAACTGTGAATAGGTCAACATGATTTATTTGCTTTTATATAAAATGTATGTTTGCCTGTGTCTTAAGTGTTACTTCAATAAAGATTTTTAACAGTACCTATTAAAAACCCTTTCAAGTAGAAAGCCTAAATCTTCTGGACTTGCATAATTGAGAGGCATACGGATGTGGTCACTTTGTTCCTTTGTAAAGTCAAAGTATACTTTACTGTCCTTTGGAACTACACATGTGTAGCCTAAACTAAATTTTGTGCATAAGCTCAATTCTTGAGATTACAAAGGAAATTGAAACAACACATACAAGTGAGGAATAAACATAACTAGCCAATACAATACTACTCCCAATACATGCAAGAAAGAGCAGAGACATTTACCAATTATCCTTACCATCCCCTGAGTTAAATTAAGTACCCTATTTAAAGTAATACAAAACACACTACAGACTGAACAATGGCCAAGTTATTTGTCTAATATTGCAATTGAGTGGGTTAAGTAATATTGACTATGGATATAATAAATAAATATTGCAGTTACATGGAATATATGTAAGTATATATTGCACAAATAATTAAAAAATGACTTATTTTATATTCAGACCCCTGGGACTAGTGCCCGAGTTCAGAAGTCAAATCACTACAGGGTATAAACTGTTATTGAATATTGTAGTCCTGCAGTGGATGCTGTGATATTTCCAGCCCTATGCCAGATGCTTAACAGTCCATGTGCAGGATATGTGGTGTCCTGTGGCCTTTGGATGCTTCTTGCAGAATAAATTTGCTCTATCAATGGAAGACTGGAACCTGCTACCTTCTCTGCAACCCTCACCACTCCTTGTAGTGCCTTCCCTTTCTGTAACAGTGCAGCATTCAAACCGCAATGTGAAGTTGCAGGTGAGGATGCTCTCTATTGCACCTCTATAGAAGGTGGAGAGAATATGTGGAGGAAGCTTTTTTCAGCTTTCATAAAACGTGGAGGCATTGGTGCACTTTCTTGACCACTTGGCTGGCGTCTCCTGACCACACGATATCCTCCGATGTGCGTGTTTCATACTCTTAACCCTCTCCATGATCTCACCATTGATCCTGAGCACAGGTTGGTTTGTTCTCCTTTTCTTGAAGTTAATGATAATCTCTTTGGTCTTACTTACATTTAGGTCAAGCTTGTTTCCCTCGCACCACATGATCATAGATGCCACCTCCTCTCTGTATGCCCTTTCATCCTCCTTTGTGATGAGCCCCATGACTTGTGGTGTTATCAGCAAACTTGATGATATGGTTGGACTTGTGCTTAGCATAGCAGTCATGGGTCAGTATGGTGAATAACACTGGGCTGAGAATACATCTGTGTGGAACCCCAGTATTAATTGTGATGTACTTTGTAATGTGTTTTTACCTGAACACACTTTCTGTGTTCTCACAATCAGGAAGTCCAGGATCCAGTTACAGAGATGTTTACTGATTCTTAAATGTGCCAGTTTTTTTATTAGCTGCACTGGTACCACTGTATTAAATGCAGAGCTAAAATCTATGAACAGCATCCTCACATAGTTGTCTTTGCCCTTTAATTGCATAAGGGAGATGTGTAGTGCTACTGATATGGCATTAGCCATGGATCAGTTAGCTCTGTACGCAAACTGCAGAGTGTTAAAATCAGGAGGTAGGCATGATGAAAGATGCTTTTTGATCAGCCACTCAAAAAATTTCATAACAGTGGATGTTAGAGCAACTGGTCTGCAGTCATTAGGGCTGGAGGGAGTGGTTTTCTTAGGTATTGGGATGATGCTAGTTTCCTTGTCGCATGAGGGTACTTTCGCCATGGCAACAGAGGTGTTAAATATTTCCTTGAGCACTGTGTATAGTCGATCAGCACAGCCTTTTAACACCTTGCCCAGTATATACTCTGGGCCAGCAGCCTTCCTGGGGTTCAATCTCCTTAGCTCTCTTCTTACCCCTTCTGTGCTGAGGCTAAGTACTGCATTCTTCTCAACAGTGGGTAGCTTTAGTGCCAACCTGTTGTTTCTTTCCTCAAATCTCCCAAAGAAGATGTTAAAACTGTCCAGGACATCAATGCTTTCCTCACACTGTGCTGACCTAATTTTGTAGTCGGTGATCTCCTGTACGCCTTGCCATAGTCTCCTTGCATCCTTCACGTCTAGTTTCCTTGCATTCTTCACGTCTTCAAAATGGCTCTGCACCTTTCTGCCATACTCCTCTCTTAGCCTCCTTTATACCCCTCCTCATGTTACCTCTTGCTACACTTAAGGCTGCTTTGTCCTTAGCACTGTAAGCTGTGTTTCTCTCATTCAGTAGCTCATACACATTAGGGGTGAGCCATGGCTCCTGGATAGCTCTAATAGTTATACTCTTGGTATTTGTTACCTCATTAACACAGTTTGAAATGTATGCCATCACTACCTCAGTATATTCATCAGTGTTCAGATACTGATTCACTGTGGCTGCCTCCTTGAAAATATCCCAATTGGTTCTTTCAAAACAGTCTTGCAGGGCCTCCACAGCCCCCTTGGTCCATACCCTGACTTGTTTCTTCGTGGGTTTCTCTCTAACCAGTGCAAGTTTGTAAGCTGGTGATAGCAAGATGGAATAATGGTTAGAGTTTCCCATTTATGTCATTTCATTCTCTCTTCTCAACCTTTTCTAACCTCCTCTGATTGATTCTTATAGTTACTATGGAATATTTTATCTGCTGTACTTATTATCCCTTTTTAACAGCAGATTATTTTCTGTTTTCAACTACCTTCCTTCCCTATCTCACTCTAAAACCAAAAAGAATCCGAACAGGCTGAAGTAAAAGTAGTTTAATGCATTCCAAATCACACCAAAAGCTTTTAAAATTAACGAGAAATCCAAGTACAGTAACTGCTTTTGTTTGGCTATGCCAAACATCCTCTGACAAAGGAGCCATCATTTCCTGTTGTTTAAATAGCTACAAGATGGCTTGCTACATTGTTACATCAATCAATTTCCCTCTAGTACTTAATAAGCCCCTGAATGGATAAATGAACATGTAAAATATGAAATATGTCATAAAACATTTTTTTAAAAATATTACATTCTATTTTTAAACAGTAATTTTATTGTATTGTTATTCTAGTAAAATACCTGTGCAAGACATATACAATCTATTATAGTTCATTAAAAAATATATCGTTAAAAATGTATCTGTAGATTATATATATATATATATATATATATATATACACACATACACCACACATACACACACACACAATGCTTCTACTTCATATCCAAACTGAAAATACATATAAATTAATGATATCCAGATATAAAACTAACAATAAATACTACCAATGAATACGAACAATAAATGGGAGATTGAGCATACCTAACAGTGTTATGGATACTATCTATCAAGGGACTTTAATCTGAGGATACTTCCAACAGAAAGTACAACATTTAATCCTGGCCAACAATGTGCATCGAGTCTAATCTACCATTGTAATTCCATTTTTTCCAAAAGGGCTTGCCATGCCCCTCCCCCTCCCCTCTTGTCTAATTTTAAGGTGTCCAAGATTACAAATTTAAATGAATGTGAGGGATATGTGTTGACGTGCTTTGCTAATGCATTTGTTTCGGTTTTATCACGAATAGCCCGAATATGTTCACCCATCCAATCTTTTAATTTGCGCTCAGTTTTCCCAACATAAAAACTAGAGCAAGATGAACATATTGCACAATAGACTATTCTGTCAGTATTACAATTAACTTTCACCAAAACTCTAATGCCATTCCCATTAATGAATGCCAAACTGGTTTCTAATACATACCTGCAGTATTTACACCTACCACACTTGTGCATGATGCCCCACCTAGTGTTTCTTGAAATTTCAAAACATTTTTTTAAATTAAATCCTTTTTTGTAGACTATAGTCGGGCTGTAGTCAAGCTTGTTGTGTAAAGTACTGTCATTTGTCAATAAACTCCAATTTATAAAGAGGATATTCTGTATAGTATAACTATCAATGCTAAAAGTTGTAATAAAAAGTACAGTTTTGTACCTACCATAAATGTAGATGTCCGATAGACATGCAACTGCAGTCATAACATGTGGGTTGTCCTGCCTCAGGCAGCCCTCGGTTGGCCGGATTCCAAAGTCTGGGTCCGACGTCGGCTGTCGCATTTCTCTCCCGACGTCAGAGCGGCTGGAGTACATAAGCATCAGCCGACGCCATCTTCTTCAGTGTTTCTTGCCCCAGATGTCAGGTGCCCTCCAAGGAAGGCTGTAATCAAATTAGAAGACAAAAACAGGATTCCAGAGAAATAAATGATCAATAAAACAAATACACCATAACAGATATCCCCAGCTTAGAGAAACAGGGATAGGAGAGGGTCCTAGGCATAGAGGGGTATGGAGGGAGGAAAAATCCGACTGCAGTTGCATGTCTATCGGACATCTACATTTATGGTAGGTACAAGACTGTACTATGTCCTTCAAGAATGCAACTGCAGTCATAACATGTGGGTAGAATACCATAGCTTAGCTGTGGGAGGAGGTATGCTCTAGGAAAAAGATGGTGTGGCAATCAAACCCTGCAGGACTGCCGAAGCAAATCCTGCTCTGGATCTGGAGTATAGAGGGAGATTGTAGTGTTTGGAGAATGTATGCATGGAGCTCCATGTAGCAGCTTCTAGAATGTCCTTAGTAGGCACCCCTCTTAAGAATGCTGTAGAGGTGGCTGTAGCTCTTGTGGAATGTGGTCTGACATTGGCTGGAACAGTCTTTCCATGAAAGGAATAACAAAATCTGATGCAATGTCCAATCCATTTTGAAATTGTCTGTTTTGAAATTGCTTTTCCTTGGACTGCAGGGCGTAAGCTACAAAAACTTGTTCAGACTTCCTACTGGCCTTGGTTCTGTCCAGGTAGTATCGAAGTTGTCTGTGAATGTCCAAGGTATGTAACAGTCTTTCCCCCTTATTCTCAGGATTGGGGAAGAAAGCAGGCAAATGAATAGCTTGATTCAAAGAAACCCTAGATACCACCTTTGGCATAAAGGTAGGGTTGGTCCTTAATGAAACCCTGTCTCTGTGAAAAATTATGAACAGTGGTATTGCCATTAGGGCCTGCAGTTCCGAAACCCTTCTTGCAGAAGTAATTGCCAACAGGAAAGCTGTCTTCCATGAGAGAAATTGCAAGTCAACTGAAGCTGCTGGCTCAAAAGGAGATAAAGTCAGTTTTTCTAGGACAAAATTGAGGTCCCAGGCTGGAACTGGGGCCTTTCTTGGTGGCTTGATGTTCTTGATTCCCCTGAGGAATTGCCTTAGCAAAGGGTGTGAAAAGACTGGAGGATCAGTGTTATATCTAGCTGAAATAGCTGATGCATGTATCTTTATGGAAGAATATGAGAGGCCGTTCTTTAGCATATCTGCCAAATATTCCAAGATGAGTGGGATGTTCAACAATGATGCATCATGCCCCTTGCTGGTATTCCAATTGCTGAATCTCTTCCATTTTGCCAAGTAAACCTTTCTGGTGGATGGTCTTCGAGCCTCTGTTAGTATCTGCTGAACTTCCTTGGAGAGAGATAGGTTGAGGTTATTTATGGGATCTCCCAGGCTGTTAGCTGCAGTGTCTGAAGGTTTGGATGCACTGTTTTGAGATTGTGTTGAGTCAAAAGTAGAGGCCATTGGGGAAGGGCCCACCTCCTGGTTTGACATATGCTTCTTAGTAGTGGATACCAGTGTTGTCTCGGCCAGTCCGGAGCTATTATGATTCCCTTGGGTCTCTCTGCTTTGATCTTTAGTAGTACTGAGGTCATCAGTGGCAGAGGTGGGAATGCATAGATTGTTAGGAACTTCCAGTTGAATGAAAGAGCATCTATTTTCCAAGCTTTTGGATGGTATGTCCTTGTGCAGAATTTTTGTAGATGATGGTTGAGGTGAGAGGCAAATAGGTCTACTTCTGGCCTGCCCCATGTCGAAGTGAGTTGTGTGAAGATCTTTGGATGCAACCTCCATTCGTGTGGGTCTGTGAAATTCCTGCTTAGGCTGTCCGCCAGCACATTGTCTTTGCCTGGAACAAACTGGGATTGTAACTGGATGTTTAGGCTCAGTGATTTTTCCCAAAGATGCATTGTTAGTCTGCAAAGGGGGTAAGAGTGGGTGCCCCCTTGCTTGTTTATATACCACATCACAGTGGTGTTGTCTGTCCGTATCAGTAAATGGCCTTGTCGAAGTTGTTGTTGAAAGGCCTCGATAGCATGCATTACTGCCAGCATTTCCTTTTGATTTATATGCAGATGTGTTTCCTTTTGAGACCATTGTCCTTGTATACACCTGCCTTCCATGTGCGCCCCCCATCCAAGGTCTGAGGCGTCTGTGGTCATGGTCTGTGTTATCTGTGGTTTTTTGAATGACATACCTGTGTTGGCCTGGCTCACCGAGGCCCACCATAGGAATTCCTTTTGTAGGCATGGAATGAGTGGTATGGTTGTCTCCAAGTTGTTGCCGTGCTGAGACCAAGTGCTTTTTAGGTACCATTGAAGCTTTCTCATGTGTAGTCTTGCTAATGGAACCAGGAGAATGCAGGATGCCATGTAACCCAGGGCCTGTAGGAATCTCCTTGCAGTCATCTGGGTGAGTTTTGCCAAACCTTTGAAGTAATGAGTTAACTTCTCTTGCTTGTCTTCTGTCAGGTAAGCCATTTGAGAGGTTGTGTCTAATTTGGCTCCTAAGAAGATTATTTGCTGGGATGGCTGCAGTCTTGACTTTTGAAAGTTGACTGTGTATCCCAGAGCTTGAAGTAATCGTATGACATGGTCCAATTTTTTTGTCAACATCAATATGTCGTCCGCTTGTATGAGGCAGTCGTCCAGGTACGGGTAAATTTGTATCCCTTGGAGACTGCAATGAGCAATTACTGAAGCCAGGCATTTTGTGAATACTCTGGGCGCAGTAGATAAGCCAAATGGCAATGCTGAGAATTGATAATGCTCTGGCCCTGCAAGAAATCTGAGGTATCTTCTGCAGCTGTGTCTGATAGGGACATGCAGGTATGCCTCCTTGAGGTCCAGAGTAATCAGACAAGACCCCTTGCCCAGCATGGGAAGGAGTTGCTGTAGAGTCAGCATTTTGAACTTTGGTACTATGAGAAAGGTGTTTAATGCGGACAAATCCAGTATTGGTCTCCATTGAGATTCTTTTCTTGGAACAAGGAACATTCTTGAGTAAACCCCCTGGCCTTGTTCTTGTTGTGGAACTCTTTCTATTGCTTTCATTCGAGTTAGCAGAGAGATTTGCTTGATAGCCTCTGTCCTCTGGTTTTGTGATAGGTTTGGCATGCCTTGTTTTCTTGGCAAGGTATGAAATTGGAACCTGTAGCCTCGGTCTATAATGTCCAAAATCCATTTGTCCTTTGTCAGTCTGTGCCAATTTTCTGCAAACAGAGATAATTTCCTGCCCAAGGGAGTTTCTATTTGTTCCCTGATAGGCGGAAGTAGAGGAAAGTCATTGAGATTGTGGCTGTGGGGCAGGAGAGACCCCTGCGTCACTTCTTTGATTTCCTGGCTGCCACTGTCGTCCCCTGTAAGGACCTCTGTATTGGCCTCTTCCTCGGCCACGTCTGTTTTTACCCCTTTGAAACTTTTCTGGATTAGGAAAAGACCAGTTTTTTGAAGGCCAATTCCTACTGAATATGGGGGGGTTGAACCTGGAGGAAATCTTTCACCGTCTGAACTGATTTTGCTTTTTCCTCGATGGTCTTTAACACATCCTTAGCATTAGCAACAAAAAGCTTGTTCTTTTCCAAAGGTGCATCCAGAGGTTTTGCCTTTACATGATCTGGTAGAGGTTGATCTTTTAACCATGCATGTCTACGAATGACTGCCCCTGTCATAGCTGCCCTACATGAAGCTTCCAGTGCATCATATCCACATTGCAGGAAGTGATTGCTAACTTGCTGAGTGTTATGTACTGCTTCCTGCAAAGCCTTCCTATCTAAAGGATCAGGAGTGGCCAATCTTTTTTGTAAATCTTCTAACAGGAAATCCTGATATTGCAACATATGAAAAAGGCAATTCAAGGCTCTCATGGATAAGGTAGTGGAAGTGTAAACCTTTTTGCCCCATCTCTCTAAAGACCTAGCTTCCCTGTTGGAGGGCAATGGATTTTTAGAGGTGGAAGCTGAAACACCTTTAGGCCCCTGAGAAATAGTTTCCAAATCAGCAGTATTGGCCCTGAATAAATGGGAATGAGTTTCTGGGACCCTGTAATACCTGTCTGGCTTGGCTGGAGCAGGAGGAAGAGAGTCAGGGGTAACACTAGAGTCAGAATATAAATCATCCAAAACATCAAGTACAGGAGGAATAGCTAAGGGCCTGTGCTGGGGCTTCTTAAGGAAAGTCCGAAGGCGTTTTCTGGAATCAGAATATTCCTGGCCTTGCCACTTGAAATGTTCCCTCATGGTATGCAGAACTTCCCCAAAAGAAATATCCTCAGGCGGAGGCCGAGGGGATGGAATCCTCTGCATCCGAGTCCTCATAGGTCTGGAAGAGCTCTTCCTGGCTATCAGAGTGGACAGAGCCCTCAGAGTCTTCATCTGATGGAATAGGGTCAGAGGGTTCAACCCGGGGCCTTTTATCAGAAGGAGGTTGGGATCCTCTCTCAGGATGGGCCTGTGAACCTCTAATCATAGAGATTAAATCAGCAGCCATAGACATAATTTGTGTCTCTGGAGGAGGCTGAGGAAAGGTTTTAGTAGTAAGATGCTTTGTTTTGCTGGCTGCCTTAGCCCTGGTATAGGCCTTAATAGACATGGCCATAGGAGGCCTGGCAGCTCCACGTGCAGGAGTGACCTTGTCTACAGCAATGGTCTCGGGCATTTCCTCGGTTTCGGTATCCGGAGGAAAATCAATAACTGGCGTCGGAGTGATATCTGGAATCTGAGTCGTCGGTAATGCGGTGTCTTCGGTTCAGAGCAGTGGAGAGACCATCTCAGAGGGAACCGGAGCACCCGCGGTAGGTTTTGGCGTGGAGTCAGAGGTAGACGCGGGCAGAGAATGTCGGTCCCGGTCTTTTCGTTTCTTGGGAGTTTGAGATGTCGGAAGATCCGGTGGCATTGTGTAAGCGAATTTATCGCCGAAAAAATCTTCAGCGAACTCCGCCCGGCGCCTGAGAGTGCGCTTGTTGAAGCGAGCACAGGCTACACAGGCTGAGACGTCGTGGTCTGGGCCCAGGCAAGGAAGACAGTAAGAGTGGAAATCCTTATGAGGTATTTGTTTACCACACGAAAGACAATTGTTAACTTTTTCAGTAATTTCTGACATCGGCTGAGGCAAGAAAAGGTCCCCAACGGGGTGCTTTTTTGATGACTTCGGAATCGAAGAATACAGGAGCTGACCGACCGGCACTTGCGAACTGCTTCTGCTTCGGGCACCGCGCGGCAAGAAAGACTGAAGAAGATGGCGTCGGCTGATGCTTATGTACTCCAGCCGCTCTGACGTCGGAGAGAAATGCGACATCAGCCGACGTCGGACCCAGACTTTGGAATCTGGCCGACCGAGGGCTGCCTGAGGCAGGACAACCCACATGTTATGACTGCAGTTGCATTCTTGAAGGACATCTTCTAGTAAATTGTTCTTATTAAAACAATCATTGCCTTTATTATTGCTTGCATGGTGAAATTCATTGGGTTCATTCCTCTCAGGGACACTCGGAAGAGTACATATAACATCATGTGTATTAATGTTAGTTGGAGAATCAATTGGTTCAACTTGTATCCCACCTAGTAAAGGTTTAAAGTGTCCATTATCTAGTTTCGTCATTACTTCATTCATTATGTTGTCTATCATTGTGTTGGGATAGCCTCTGTGTGTAAACATATTCTTCAATAAATTACATTCTGAAACAAAATCATCAAAAAGCACTTACTGTACTTGGATTTCTCGTTAATTTTAAAACTGAAATCATCCTACATAATAAGCAGACTGTCATCTACATTGACAATAGCTTGAAAGTTGACTACCACATCTAATATACAGTAAAGAAAACACACCAGAAATTGTGTTCCCTATATATAGTCAAAATTTTCCTCACTAACCACTACAGAAAACATTTAGCCTCTACCCTAACACTCCAAACATTCCTCACTCAGCCCCTATTTTCACCAACATACAAGTGTCTTAGCTCTCAAAGCTCGAAGAATGATAACACAAAGTAGCAAAGTTGGCAGTAAATTACTCATACAAATTCTACCACTGCCTACCACTCAAAGAACTAAAGTGGCTTGAATTTTCCCATTAACTATTTTACTCCCAACTTGTGACTACTCAAACTCTCACCTATAAATCTACAAACTGTCCATCTCTGTCAATTCTAATGCAGCCACATAAACCAAAAAGACCCTCTTTGCTCAATCCAAATAATGCTCTTCCACATTACTAAATCCGGCAATACACCTGGTGATACTTTATTATTAAATTATGTTAACAAAGCATGGAACACCATACCTCTCTCTCCAAAATAGAACAGTATCTCAAACATTTTAAACAGAAGCTAAAGTCACACTTGCAGAATCTGTCTCTGCACTAACCCTGAATAAATACCCCTAGACTAAACCATATTTCCACACTTCTTCCTACCCTTCAACCACTTCCCTGTCATCTTGTTTTCACAGCCCTTCTTCTCTGTACTCTCACCCACTCACCATAACTGATTATCCCCCCCAATTTCCAACTCGCTTCATCTTTCTTACATTCACCTACAGAATCTTATTTCCCCCTCCATTTCCTACTTCATATTTCCAGTCACGTCTAGTCCTTTTCCTTCAATCACTCTGTAGCTTACTACACCAGCTACTAACCACAAATAAAACTAAAGAATAAAAGGATGCTGCTTTTATGCAACTTTATGTCTATTTTATGTCTTTATTATCAAACTGCTTACTGACATATACAACGTTACTGGTCTATGAAATGTATGTCTGTATATGGAATTATGCTCATCATCTTCCTTTGCTCAAAACAATAATCTATATCTATTCTTAACTGTACTATCTGCAATTACTGCATTACTATACAGCCTTTTCAAAATACTACTGAATGACTTTTCTATACAATGTACAAACTTTTACAAATTCTCTTTATTCACCAAATAATGCACACACCTGTAAAATGCTGTTTATTTTTATATATTATGTAGAAATCGATACTACATATCATCTGGAGCTTTTCTCCCTGGGCCTCCCCTGAAAATGAGACTCTTGCCCAGTCAGACTTTTCTTGATAAACAAATACAATAAAGAAAAAGAAAAACTCTACTAGACCTGGTCTTTCACTTAGCACCAAGGTCGGCCTTAGGTCAAGTGGTGCCCTAGGCAAAAGGGCTCCACAGCACACACACACACACACACACACACACACACACACACAACCTGGTGCCCCCATCCTGGTCTATTTACACCATCCAGTTTAATGGAAAAGTGCCCCTGCTACAGCGGTGCCCTAGGCAGCCTCCTAGTAGGCCTATGCCTAAGGCCAGCTATGGTAGCACTCCCCTATCCTTTTCTCTAATTCTGTACTCTATCAGTCACTGGTAGAGAAGGCAATCCCTTACCTGCAGTCCAAACATTTACTTCATCCCACTCTATTACCTTTCGCTTTCCAGTTATTTGCTCCCAATACTTTGGTTCCTTTGCTAATTTTCTGCAGTAAATTCCAGCCCTCTCTTACCCATTTTCTATACCTCTACTTGCAGTAATCCAAAATATCTCTTTCCTCTGTTCCTATGTTGGTTACTTCTTAGAATATTTTCTGCTACTTTACAAACTGTTAGATCAGATATAATTTAAAAAGCATAAAAAACAGTATTTTATTTGACTAAGTCTAGAAATGCAGCCATATTAAAGCAGGCTTTACAGTTTGCATACAGTTTCAACAAAACACACTTTCAATCAGTGAAAATAAACATCAGACAAGAACACTGATAAGAACAGAACATGCTGTGCATTTGAGTACAAACACATCTTGTTTCTATGCTACAAGGCTTGGGAACTAAGGCTAAAGAGGCATGTAGAACTTTTACAGGGTTTTTCTACTATTAGGAAATACTTCAGAGACAAGTTGGTTCATTTTTGGACTAATATGCAGATAGTCATAGCAGTGCAGTCTTCAGAAGGCAGTAAAGGCACTTGGCTATGATTGCAGAAGTCAGGACAAATATCCAGCATTTCAGAATATTAATTATACTATTCAGGAAGAAAGAAACAATGCAGAGGATTATTTCAGTTTATCAGCACTGTTATTGGAAACTATTGTTGATATTTGCCTTCACTGCACATAACAAAGCATTCTAAACCAAATTACAGTGTGTGCACACTTTATGCTGAAAGGTACAAGATCTGGCCCATAAACGAAAGACTGGCACCTGGTCAGCACAGTTCTGTGTAATTAATCAATCAATCAATCAATTAATTAATTAATTAATTAATTAACAGATAAAGATATTTATTCCAGTGTCTTTCAGCTGTTTCCAGTCTTTTCAACTCATTCTAGTATTCTACGGTCATATCAGTTCTTTCAATGGTGAGCCACCATCGATGGGGGGACAACAATTAAAGTATGTCACAAAACACCATAGCAATCTTATAAAATTAGCTGCACATTTACCCCCTGGTATTAACAACTATCTTTCCATTAAACCAGTATTAATGGGGAGAAAGTGAATGTATTTTCTATATTTTCTATACATATTTTTTGTTCTCACACTATGTTTCGGTGAATACCCTTTGGATTAGCCTATGTATTAAAGTTCATTAGAGGAAGCATGTTAGTTCATCACTTGTAATTGTATATATTCAAGCTGGATCTATAATCTTTATCCACATAAAATAGTTTATTACTAAATATTAATCTGATAATATTTAGACATGTTTACTGTTTTTACAGCAGGGCAGTGTTATATCTGAATGTTTATACATTTTCTTTGCTTTGTTATGATTCCTCAGGCATATATATATATTCTATTTTAGTATTACGTGCTATCATGGAATACTTTAATTCTCAATTCATAGTATAGCACTAAACATACTATTAGTGCCTGATACATATATATTTTTATATATTTTCTTGTTTATATATTTGTACATTTTTTATATTTTTAGATTTTTATACTTCTTGAGAGTAGTATAAATTCAAGTATAATAAAATATTAACGCATATTATTTTTAAAAGTAAGTAATGTGTATATATATATATATATATATATATATATATATATATATTTTTTTTTTTTTTTAAATGATCATGAAATAAATGAATTTTAATAGATTTTCAGTGTAGAATATATATTACAAACTGTATGTTTACAAACTTTTCAGAAATATGACCAGTTTATGTATCAGATATCAATGTATATAAAATATTATATAATAATATCATATAGTTAAAAATATACAACTGTTTTACAATTGTGCATATCAACTTGTGAATACACACGCACATGTTCCTATTCATTCACCTATATAAGCATTATAACCTTGTAAACTGTTTGATTATATAAAAAGAGCTATATTCAGCTAGTTGCAGCTATCTGCATTCATTGCTGGCTTTTAAAATAGGTAGATGTAAGCATTTCTAACAAGCTTACTAAGGAATGCTAATTAACAAGTCTTTGATGCTAGTACCTTAACATAATTGTATAATTGCTGTTAATAGTTGAATATTCCCGCCACATTAGATATTTAAATGTGTTTTTTGTTTGTAAAAGTTATCTGAAGAAGCGTAGCTAGTACTACGCGAAAGCGCTTATCATTTTCTTAATAAACTGGCATTGGTTTTTATATCGTGTCTGCTGCTTGAATATCTATGCTATTGGAAGAAGATACACATCGTGACTAGAAATCTCACTACTTTCTATCTATCTATCTAACAGATAAAGACATTTATTCCAGTGTCTTTCAGCTGTTTCCAGTCTTTTCAACTCATTCTAGTATTCTACGGTCATATCAGTTCTTTCAATGGTGAGCCACCATCGATGGGGGGACAACAATTAAAGTATGTCACAAAACACCATAGCAATCTTATCAGCAGTCGGACTATTTGTATCTATAGAGCAGACTACAGCACACCAGTATTCATTCAAAACACTACTTTAGAAAAAGCCTCAAAAACATCAATAGAGCAGCAATACTTCAGCAGTGTTCCTTCAGAGCATAAAGTCACAAAAAAGCTGCAAGATACCAGGCTACCTTCTCAAGCAACATCAGCATGCATTTTCTAGCTTAGTCAGACAGTAAATCTCCGAAAAGTTTAAATACTTTGAAAAGGTAAACTGTATAAATACATTAACAGTACTTCTACAGTAAAGGCACCAGTAAACATGTTGTTTGAAATAAAAAATTGGGTAAAACTGTCTGAAAAACTGTGTTCCAAAAATGTTCATTTAAATTTCAAGGTTATTAGTTCAGGGATGTTAAATCTTTCTAGACGCAAAAAGGGTGAAATCACAGAAGCACACTGCAACAGACAAGCTTATACCAGTATGGTTTCAGACTTAAATAACAGTCAGTGTAAATGATACAGCACATGTAATTCAAACTACAGAGTTAAGTCGCAGTATTGCAAATACAGACATCAACACAGTCAGTTTATGCAACATGCAGATTTCCTGAACAGACAAAACAAACATTTGCAATGTTCAAGTTCACATTATTTCAAATACAGATGTTCAGAATGTACATGTAATTCAAAATGCAGAGTTAAGTCACAGTATTTCAGATAGAGACATAAACACAGTCAGTGTACGTAACATACATATTTACAGTCAAGACACAATTTCAAATACAGATGTTCAGAATGTAATACATTCTAGTTTTTTGTTTTCAGAAGGCAGTGCAAATATTGTACTGAGGGGGGATAAGAAGGATCAGAATGTAGATTTTGATCAGTTTCATAAAATAAACACCAGCATAAATAATATACAGACTTCAGAGCAAAGTAAAAAAATAAATGCATACATTAGCTCAAGTCAATGTTATTACTAGTGTTTTAGGGCAAAATAAAGAAAAAACACATTCCATAGCTCAAGTCTGTTGTTACTAGTAAATTTTCATCTCATCTATAAAGGGTGTGGCAGTCCAGCACCAAAACAGATTATTTGTCTAGAGTTCCAAGCTGGCTGCACATTGAACAACAGCTAACTCTAGCTCTCCCAGTGTGAAAACAGAAACTCAACAGAGAAAACCAGTAGACTTTTGTGCTTATGGGTAACTTTCGGTAACTAGCTAGTAAGTGTACTGCCTGGATGCCAGGAAAAAAGAAATACAGAGCTCCTGGAAAAAAAAATCAGCTACAAAAAGTGAGGAAGAAAAACTGACTGGAGAAAGCTCTGTGTCTGTTTAGCGAAAAGCAAGCAATCTCCAGACATGACTTCCAGTATCCTACAAGAAGATACAAGACAACTGCCCACAAATCTGGTTAAAAAAAATGAAACACTGATGGAGTATACCAACACAAACAAAAGGCTAGAAAAAAATGGAAACAATTTAAAAAAGATATTCTGATTAGGTGATAAAGCTGCAAAAATCAGAGGCTGAAATGAAGAAAAAACTGACGGAATATGAGACTGCTCAGAAAGAGAGGTTTCAAAAAATAATAGAATTATAAGACAGAGAATGTAGGGAAAACTTGAGATTTTCAGTTATAACAGAGAAGCTGGAAGAAAACGATTGCATTAATTTTATGAAAACATGAATAAGCAACTGGACTGGTATTATACAGCAGGAGTTGTTAGTTGAAAGGGCACATTATGTGTATGCTCCAAACCTGGCTATGAGAAAGCAACAAAAACCTTTAATAGAAAAATGCAATCCTACTAGCAGAAGGAATTGATTTTGAAAAAACTACTGCAGAAGGACAAAATACTAAAAGAGGGAGACAGCAGAATGTTTGTGGAAAATGATTACTCATTGTACACCAGGCAAAAGAGGAATCAATTCGTTCCAATAATCAGGAAATGTTGAGATGTAGGTGTGAGATTCAAATGGCTGAAACCAACTGTCTTCAAGAAATTCTTCTGTGGAAGGACAAAATTATTTTTTGATGAAGTACATGCTAAGAAGGAAATACAAATGTTTGTCCAACAAAAAGTGAGCTGTTCAACAGAGGAGATTCTGCTTCTTGATCTTCTGGTAATAAAGACTAGAGAGAGACTGTACCTGTAAAACTTTTTCCATTGTTTCAACAGAAAATGTTGGAGAGAAGGGAGCATGACAGCTGACTACAGGAATTGAAAGTACATTGGAAATGAAGTAGAGGTAGGATTTGGGAGATGGAGATAAACACTAATAAAACCAATAACTTACCATGGGATTACAGTGCAATAATTCTATTTGTGAAATAAGATGAAACATATTGGACTTTTTCAGAATTTGTTGGTACTTGTGGTGGACAAAATTATATGCCCTACTTCATGTCATAATGTTTGGAAAAATGCTTTGGGGGGGGGGACGGGGAGAAAGTTAACTGTAAACAAATAACACTTGTTTTCTTGATAGTACTATCTTTGTGATATAGGGTGTTCTTTGCATGCTATAAAGTAAAATTTTATCAGTTATTTTTGAGTGTAATGGGGACTGTAAATAGGTGCTGCTGTTTTTCTTCTTCCTTTCTGTCTCCCATCTCTCTTTCTTTTGTTCAGTTTTAAGAAATGTAGGCACTGCAATGTAAAAAAAAAGCATGGTTAAAAAGGCATGACAAAGGAAAAATTAATTTGCTTTTTCTCATTCTTACATGGGTGAATGACTGGATTAAGGACCTTAGATTGATTTAGTAACAACCCTTAAAATAAAGCAAGTAAATGAAAAAGCATACTGAATATTATGAGGCTTTTTCTAGTAAACGAATGTATGCTTAGTAGCAATTTTTTATCTGGCCCTCATGTCTCCATGGAAACAATCTGATAATGAGAAATTGACTGGTTCTCATGTCTCCATGGAGACAATCTGATAATGAGAAGCTGGTTACAGTCTGGTGGAGAGTGACTGTCTGGGGAAAAAAAGAGAAGCTGGCTAGGAGATAATGTTTTCTGAAAGCATTCAGGGGTTTTCCTAGCTGGGAAAGCTACAAAGAGAAGACAAAACCAGTTAGCACTTGTAGAAGCACTGAATGCACCATGTGTCTTAGTATGGATAGCCTTTCTTTTATCTATGAGTGTGGTTGTCAGTTTGGACATTTGTTCCTATTAGGAGGGTAAAACTTCTATATTTGAAGATATGCTTAGTTATAGTATTAAATTAATATGTTTTAGGGGTACTGGGGGTTTGGTTTTTTTTGTTTGAGGGCTTTCAATAAAACAAAAAGCTTTGTAAGACGTGACATAGGTCAAATGGATATGACAAGAAACAACTATATAAAAGTTCAACATGCTAAACATTGTATGCATGAAACACAAAAGTTGGAATAAATTTTATGCATGTAACACAAACGCTGGAACAAGACATCTAACAAAAAAGGTGCTATATATAAAAGGTGGTAAGAATAACTTTTTAATACAATGATGCTTTCTGTAATGTCTCTAAATGTCAATGGTCTCATAGATAAATACAAAAAAAAGACTAGTGAACTATATTAAAAAATGTAGAGTGGAAACAGCTATGTTACAGGAGACACACTTGGGAAAGAACCGAACATGTGAATTTAATAAAGAAAGGTTTTCAGGATGATTATTCAGTGGATATCTGGGACAAAGAAAAGATGAGTACTTATACTAATTGCAAGAGGAGCTCCAATAGTGATAGAAGAGGATAAAAAAGATAACAATGGCAGATTTGTAGTGCTAAGGGGTTAGTGGCAAGGGAGGAGGATTACACTAGCATCCACTTGTATTTCACCTTAAACTGCCATAAATGGAGCTTAAGAAAATTCTAGAAGAAATCATCAGTTTTCAGCAAGGAATATTACTTGTAGTGGGGACTGGAATTTTATTTGCAGCAGTGAAGATGTATCGGGGGCCCAGAAGGGAAAGTATAATAAAGGAGGGTAGGTTGTTGAATAACTTTAGGAAAATATTTGGCATGGAAGATGTGAATTCAGTAATAGGAGTTTGGAGTGAATTTACATATTATTCCCCAAGATATAAAAACTGGGCTAGGCTAGACATAATTTACATTTCACAAGAACATAAGTATTTAATTAAAGGTCTTGATACGCACCCAATACCTATTTGAGTTCATGCGTCTATAATAACTAAAATAAAAACAAAGGGCTATGAAATAAAAATGAGACTTTCCCACCTATCTGATAGAATGAGAGGAATTTAAAGTAATGGGTAGTGGATATTATTCAGAAGCAATTTAACAGGATAGAAATTACTTCTGAAAATATAGCTAGGGAGTGGAATAAAATTAAGGTGCTGTTTAAAAATGGGGTGGAAATAAAAGAAAAAGTGCTATGGTTAAGAAGTAACACAAACTATTTAGAGAGACTGACAAGTATTGCAAAATTGGGGGAATCACAGAACAAGAAAGATCAACTGCAGAATGCTAAGCAGAAAATAAGGCATTACCTCGATAATATACAGGAGTTTAGAAAGATTGCTGTTAAGCAACTGTTTTTTTGATAATAACACTACAGCACAAAAACTTTTAGCACAACAACTTATGCAACATAAAGTAGAAAGGGATTTTGCCAAGCTTAGGAAGCCTATAACAAGGAAGATCACAAGAGATCCTGCAGACGTATTAGACATATTCCAGAAATTATATGAAGTTCTGTATAAAGCACAGAAATATGGAAATCAAGAAAAGATATTGTGATGCCCACCACTGCTACCAATATGTGATGTCACTGATATTTGTCAACCCCACGCTGAGCCAGTAATCAATGAGGTATCAGTATGATATTCAAAGGACATATTTTTAAAAATCTCCAGCTGGCTATGCTGGCACTTGCCCATATCATCACACACCCCCAACTCTCAATCTAGTCTTAAAGGGACCCTTGAGAAACATGGCTTGAGAGAAATAAGCCCATCTGGGAATATGTTACCTTATTTCCTGTCTTGACAGCTCATCTGTGTTGGCATTGCTGACCTCACTATGGTGTTGTACTGTCATGTTATGTCATATGCCTGCAATCCTAGGCACCACCTTAATAACTTGGCATTCTGCAGGCTGGCTCTATGTAGCAATGTTAAGACACTGTGGTCTGTAAGTACAGTGAATTTCCTTCCATACACATAAGGCTGAAGTTTCTGCAGTTGCCATACTATGGCTAGATGTTCCATTTCTACAGCTGCATAACATTCCTCCCTGGGCTGGAGTATAGGGCTGAGAATACCACTGGGTGCTCATCTCCCTTTGAGGAAGCTGGCTAAGTACAGCCCCCACCCCGTGGTTTGAAGCATCCGCCTGCACAGCAAATTATTTCCTGTAATCTGGACTGGCTAACACAGGGGGGCCTTCCAAAGCTCTTCTAAGCTTCTGTACTGCCTGCTCACATGCTGGGGTCCACACTACCTTATCTGGCCTGTTTTTTCTTGTCAGGTCTATGATGGGAGAAGTACTATAAATGGGAGGGTACTATAAATATTGACAAACTCTCTACAGTACCCTGCTGTCCCTAAGAATGCTCTCATCTGCTTTTTGGTAACAGGGGCAGGCCATGACTGAACAGCTTCCACTTTAACAGGCCCTGGCCTGATCTTACCACTCCCCACTCTGTGTCCCAGGTTAGCAGACGTCTGCCATACCCACCTGACACTTATTGGGTTTATGGCCAACCCTGCCCTCTGCAGGCTGCCCAGCACCTCCTTGCAATGCTGAAGGTGCTCTTGCCAGGAATGGCTGTAGATGGCAATATTATCCAGTTCCAACATCTCCTGTACCTCCTCCCTCAGATTCTGTCTGACTCACTCAGGCACCATGTAAGGGGCCTGCTTTATAGGTCTTTGGGGCTCTGTATCCACATGGTGCAGCACCAGGTAGGTTTACCCTGGTTTGTAACACTGCTCGGATTTCTCGAATCTGGGTAGGGGAGAGTCGCTGGGACACTGCTACCCCTTCCACTGGGGTATCAGTCCAAGCCTCACTGAGGAGATCAGTCACCAGAATCTCCTCAGACTACTCCTGCTATCAACTGCAGATACTCAGCACAAGGGCCTTTCTATCATGGTAAGGCTTCATCATGTTAATGTGGTACAATTTGTGCCCCCTGCCTCCTGCCTAGCAGTTCTACCATGTAGTTAAAATCACTGACCTTCCTTACCACCTTGAAGGGTCCTTCCCAATCTGTCTGCAGTTTATTGCGTCTGACAGGAATGAGAACCATCACCTGCTACCACAACAGCATACTCTCTGGCTCAAGCATTCCTGCCATATCAGACCTTTTTCTGCTGTTGGGCTCCTGCCAAGTTCTCATGGGCCAAACCCATAAGCTCCCTAAGCCTCATACTGAAGTTTAGAACATATTCCATAATAGATTCCTTATGGGATTCACACTCACCCTCCCACTCATCATGAATCAAATCTAGAAGTCCTCTCACCCTATGCCCATACAGCTACTCAAAGGGTGAAAAACCTATGATTTCCTGGGGCACCTCTCTGTAAGCAAACAACAGATGGGGTAAATATTTGTCCCAATCCCTCTTAAACTGGTCTGCAAATGCCCGTAGCATGGTCTTTAGCATACAGTTTAACTTCTCCACAAGACCAATAGTCTAAGGGTGGTAGGGGGTAGTCTTCAGGTGCTTCACCCCACAGCAATCCCACAGACAAGCTGGCAAGTCTGACTTGAAGTTGGCACCTCTGTCAGTCAGTATTTCTGTTGGGAAACCTACCCTGCTGAAAATCAGGTCTATATTAGAACACTGAACATTCAAAATTTCGAGTGTTCTAATATCGACTCATTTTCAGCAAACGCTGAAAATATCGAAGAAACAGAAAACCAAATTTTTTTCCTAGGGAAAGAATTCAGTTGCCCGTTTCTGTTGCTTCGGTATTTTCAGCGCTGTGGTGGAAAGTTAGGGGTCAGGTTCAGGTAAGTGTGCGATTGTGTGGACATACGGGGTAGGTGAGTTAGGGTTAGGGTGCGGGTCAGGTAAGTGTGCGATTGTGTGGACGTGAGGGTTAGGGCGGGGTAGGTGAGTTAGGGTTAGGGTGCGGGTGAGGTGACTGTGCGATAGTAACGGACCTTAGGGTTAGGGTTTGGTTTAAGGTAAGTGGATAGTTAGTGGTGTATGTATAGTTTAGTGTAGGGTTAGGTGTAAGAGTTTAGGTGTATGTGTATGGATTGCTGTTTGTTTGGTGTGCTTGTGTTGTGTGTACATGTTTTGGAACAGCGAATTGTTTTCCCTAGGAAAAAATTTGCTGTTCTGAATGTTCAATGTTTTCAATTTTTGATTCATAGGGTTCGATATTAGAACACTCAACATTTTGAATGTTTGGTGTTCTAATATAGACCCCTGAAAATCTCTAGAAAAGCATTTGCCACCCTCTCTGCCTCAATGGAGGACAGAGCCACTGCCTCAGGGTATCTAGTAGCATTATCCACTACCACTAGGATATACTTCTTCCCTATGAAACGTTGAGTACTCAAAGGCCCCACAATATGCATAGCTACCCTCTGAAATGGCTCCTCAATCACAGACAAAAACATCAGAGAAGCTTTTTGGCACTGCTCACAAGTCCTGCAGTACCCTGTTACATCCCTGGCAATCCCAGGCCAATAAAAGTTCTGCATAATATGTCTGTTGGTACACTTTATGCCCATATGACCTGCAACACACACACTCTCTCTCTCTATTAAGATTTAATTTTCACCCCCACACGCACCTGGGAAATGCAGGCACAGATTACCTGCTCTACCAACTTTGTCCACACTGTAAGGTAGATTCACTGCCATCAGACACTCCACAATCAGCTACTCTAAGGCCCTTAACAAAGGGTGTCTAATTATACTGTATAATATTAATACTAATACAAATGGTAGTAGTTCACCAAGACAGCTAGGCCTTCTGGAGTGGCCCACACAGGGTCAATAAATACATATAAGCACTAACCAAGGTTAAGTACTACAAGGATCAGCCAGAATAACAGTTTTAAATATATTTAATAATAAATAATAAAGGTCCATGAAAATACTGAATATGCATTCCCAGTAAACCACAGAGTTCAGATCACAGGAAATATTGAAAATACCATCGATGGACAGACTCAGACAAATAAAGAAAAATAACCTCTAAACTAAGTTTTACTATATTCTTGACAGAATCTAAAAGAATTTTATTGTTCCCTACATAAGTTACTTTATACCGCAAGGCAAGATGCTGTGGGTGAGGGTCTTTCTAGTTAGGCTTCCCAAACATAATACTCAACACTCTGAGATTTCTCTTTGTAATATCTAAAATCGAATTTCCAAGAGGGCTGGCAGAATGACCTTATCTGGTCACCTGACTCTAGGCTCTCACAGTATTCCCCCTTGAAGCTGAAAGAGGAAGTTAGCAAAGATGGCCACAATACACATCTAAATGTGTATGGCAGTGCCTGGGGCCTCCCTTCTTTTCACTGAGCTAAAGGACAAAGGCTCTTCCTCCAGACTCAGTGTCTCTGGTCCTACTCAGCACTGTGGGGTACCTTTTAACGGTTTAGCAGCTCATTTACATTTCCCTTATTTTTTCTTAAAAGTTAACCTCTGCTGTGCCAGTATCCTCTATTATAACATATACATTTAATTTGGCTGCAATAATACATGTACATTTCTCTTCGTTTCAGTAGGGTGAAAATGCTGATACATTTCAACACAAGCAAAGCTCACAAACACATATTGAGCACAAGCATCTGTATAAAATCAGTTTCATATACAAATGACATACAGTTCAAATACATTTGTAACACAAGCATCTTGTATAAATCAGTATGACTTTCAAAGGACATATAATTTTTCACAAAACTTCAGTTGGCTATGCTGGCACTTGCCCATATCAATACATATATAAATGGAAATGTTTATGAAAAAATAAAATATACCAAGGTTAGATGTAGATGAGGCTCAATTACTAACAGTTGGGATAGGAGGAGATGAGATGAAAATTGTGATGTATAACCAATCTACAGGAAAGTCCACAGGAATAGATGGTATTCCTGTGGAAGTTTAGAAGCTAAGAGGGATAAAAAATGTTAAAGATTTAGAAGGTTTCGTTTAACTGTATTTTAAGAGGAGGAGAAGTACCAAAATCCTGGAAGAAAGCAGCGGTAAAAATTGTTAGCCATTTCAATACTAAACCATGAGTATAAAGTGTTCATGTCTATAATGGCTAAAAGAAAGGCAAAAATAATGCCAAAACTGCTAGCTATGGATCAATGTGGTTTTGTGGAGGGTAGGTAAACCTCTGACAACATTAACAGAACATTGATGATCCAGAGGGAAGCAGATTGTAAGAAAATACCATTGTTGTTTATTGGTCTTGATGCAGAGAAATCATTTGACAGAGTAAGCTGGGACTGTATGAGCAAGGCAATGGAAACATTTGCATTTCCTGAAAAAATGATAAGGTTGATTAGGAGGACATATCAGGGATCGGAGGTGAAAATTAAAGTGTGTGGGATCCTCTCTGATAACTTCTGCTTGAGCAGAGGAAGCAAGCAAGGTTGTCCTCTTTCCCCTTTGTTATTTGTATTACATTTAGAACCATTGGCAAAGAAAATAAAGGGCTCAGAAATTCAAGGATATAATTGGTATGGTAGCCAAGAAAAGCTGACTTTATATGCAGATGATATAATTTTATAACTGACAAAACCAGAAAGAAACATTATAGTGTTGTGGAACATTTTGCGACAGTTCCAAATCTAAAAGCTAAAACAAAGGCAATAGCCGTAAATTATGTACCCACATATGAATTGGTTCAGTAATAGCCATATTTATGGAGGCATGATAAAATAAAGTATTCAGGAGGATTGATTAAAAATTATTTTGGTGTGGCAGCTAAGGGTATGTAGGAAGAGACTAAACAAAAGATAACACAAAAACTGAAAAAAATTGAAGCTTTGTGATATGGATATAGATAGTAAGATACAAGCAGTTAAATGTTTTAGTCTCATAAGTCTTATACACAGGTCAGACATTTATCAACCCAAAGGAGAAGTTGCAGATAGCCGTTAATAAAGAGATGAAGTACTTTATCTGAGAGGGGAAGACAGCAGAAATCAAGTGGGATAAGATGAATCTTCCAGTAAAACTGGGCAGATTGGGATTAACTGATTTGAAGGGGTATTTCAGAACTGCACAGTTAAGGTTCTTATACGCAGCACAAACAGAAAACTATAATTCAAAGTGGAAAGGGATGATGATGATGATGATGAAACAGGGAGGAAGCTCAAGAAACAATGAGAGACTGGGATTTTAGATGCAAGCCTTTAAGGAGAATACCAATAATCTGAATATTCATATAGAATACTATAACTATAAAGTAGCAGAAAGGGATCCTAAGAACTAAGCCAACATGGGAAAGGAGATTCTGCCGATAGGGATGACTGCAATTAGGAATATAAACAACAGACAAGAGTTGGGTGAAATTTAGTGGAGAAAACTGGCAAAGGAACCAAGACAATGGGATCAAATAACTACAGAGGGAAAAATGACAGAAAGGGAAGAGGTCGAGAATGTATTTGGACTGCAGATTAGCCTTTCCTATGGACTGATGTCAAAGTATAGGCAAAGAGAAAGAAATAGGGGAGTCCTAAATGAAAGACCAGCACCGGTAGAGGTTTTAGTAGAATCTAGAACAGAAGCTGCCATTAAAAAAGAAATAATTAGTAGAGCATAAGAATCAATCAGCAGAGGTTAGAAAGGATTGGAAAGAGAGACTGTATAAGCAATTCAGAAAGGAACAGTTGGAGGATATATGTATGTCTCCCACATATGCAACTAAATCTAGAAGATTTAGGATTTTTGCTTGAAAATCTTTACACAGATATTTTTATACCCAAAGTAGATTCTATAGAATTTTTCCTCAGGTAGACAGCAAATGGAGGCGTGATGGGATAGAAAGAGGTAATTGGGAACATTTTCTGGGAGTGCAGTAAGCTGGAGAACTTTAAGGATTCTCTGTGGGACGCACTATCATAGATGCTGGGTGGGCTGATTAGTATGACAAAGGAGATGATTTTTCTGAGCTATGACACAGAATCGGAATTGCCTAGACATTGTAAGGCCTTGCTGTGTCTAATTATGGTGGCTGCCAAAAAAGCAGTTACTACAAAACGGAAATCGAAATCTAAATAACTATATTAGAAATAGTGGGTATATTACAGAAATAACAAAAATGGAATTCAGATCTTTAGAAAAGGGTAGGAGCAAACTACATAGAAAAAATTGAAATCGTGGGAACAACACTATGGGGAGGAATGAGGTTTAAAAGAAGGCAGGACTGCAATGTTTGACTGAACATGACTGGGTAGATTATAAAGGATGTATAATGTTTGCAACTGGAAGTGTGCTAGTATGGTTTGTGGTGTAAAATGCTTGCAACTAGGATTGTAGGTGAGGTTTGTTTACAATTAAATAGATGTGTGATTACCTTAAGTGATGGTTTAATAAAGATATCCCTTGTTTAAAAAAGTGATGGGTTAATAAAGATGTTTGTTATTAAAAAAAGGGGGCAGTATTTGAATAATTTATGTAATGTTTCTTATGTTATATGATATATAGCAATACATGTGAAGTATAATATTTGTAAATGTGAACTTAATACAGTTTGATTACTTTAATATAAATGTAAATTTGCTTATGTCACAAGTGATAATTCAATAAAGGTGTTTACAAAAACAGTACCGGTCATTGTTTACAGTTGAACGAAAGGACAATATTTTATTGTTTACAGAAAAAGATATTATCATGTACTGATTAATACAAACACACACACACACACACACACACACACACACACACACACACACACACACACACACACACACCAATTTCAAGGGTCAAAGATTACAGCAGTTAACAGTTTTAAGTCTAACAGCTCCGTACTAGATATGGACATGTCATCAGATTTACATGTTGTTTAGATTTTAGTAACAAGATTTTATAGAAAAATAAAAATGCTACAGAATGTACAGAAGTACAGACAAATGACAATTGCATAAATGTACAGAATTTGAAGAATTTAAGACAGAAACATGCAGATTTATGGGTTAAAGGTAAAATAAATTCTGGTCCAGCTGCAACAGCTAAAATTCTCAGAAAGACATACTGGGAGTGGCCAATAAGGAAAAAAGGTAACAGCATGCATTTGTCATTCTGGAAGCATATGTTGTATAGGGTATAAAAGAAATGACAGCCAAGTTAATTCACAGAATAAAGGGTTTACCATTACAGATTTGGCAAATTAATGTTTGTTTTACTGTTTTGTTTAGCAAACATTGAGACCTTTAAATCGTGGTAGTAAAGCATTGCAATGCATGAATAATATCTTGATTTGTTTTGCTAGTTTACAAAATGTAAAATTTAAAGTTAATGCAAGATTTTAAAAGTGACAGTCCAGTCAAAAGTTCAGATGCCATGCAAGAAAACAGTGCAGCATAAATATTATGAGTCATTAATTCTTAGTTTGCAGAATGTACAATTCAAAGTCAAGTGACAGTACAATCAAAACTTCAAATGTCATGCAAGAAAATAGTGCATCATATATACTGTGTGTCATAATGTGTATATTTAAACAGTTCAGGACTGCATATACTTCATGAAGACATTGCAGTTTACCAAGCACACCAGAGGCACTGACTTATCAGATTACAGGCCAGCTCAGTGAGCCGAATGAAAGACAATACTGTATGCCATAAAACAGTATGCAAAGATTACGCAGCAAGTTTTTACTATTTTAGCCAAGAAGATTGTAGACAGTAATGATAAATCCTTTCAGCATTCAGTAGTACTGAAAAAAATAAATGTCAGCTAAAGGAAAGGCTATGTTAAGATAGTAGGTAGTGACTTAAACATGGTAAAGTAAAATACTCCCTGAGGATCACATAGTAAAGTTAGAAAGTTCAACAGTTAAGACTAATTTTATAGATGTGCAAAAATGCAAAAAATGTTAAAATATTAATACAGTGTCAAACTAGTACTTTAGCTTCATTTGAAGTTATGACAGCGAAAAACAATACCAGTAAGGTTTCCATTTGATTTAATAATAAAGTTACAACCTTTCCATTTCACTGTAGTAAATTAACTAAATAATTCAACAAACTAATAAAAAATAAAACATGGAAAAAGCACCACGCTAGGAAACAAAAACAGTATGTTAGCGCTTTTGTTTACTAAAAATATGTAAACTTCTTCAGACAATTCACAAACAAAAAAATCAACCCTTAAATACTTTAAAAAACATGACATAATTTCCTGAAACAACCTTACCTCAATTTAAAGTAAAAGAACATAAAATGTAAAGTATAAACTACATAAATCTATTCATAGATACTATGTTAAATTATTTTCTCGTGAAATTCAGTATATTTTTTATCTTGATAAAGCTTTAAGTTTTAAAGTGCTCCTGATAGAGATTACATCATTTAAACCTGGTGGGACCAAAGCATTTAACTTTCAACTGCCATAAAACTTATTTTTCTTCAAGTTTTAGGCTAGTTGGTCCCCCTCTTTCATTCTCAGATACTTTTTCAATAACCATGAATAAAAATTCATGCTCAGGGAAGGATAAAATGTGCCTAGCTAGGGCATTGGTAGTGTTCCCTTTGCTAATTGCATAGTAGCGTTCATAAATTCAGTTTTTCAGTGGTCTATCAGTTTTCCCTATATAAAAAGCCTGGTATTTAGAGCACAAACTAAGATAGACCACCCCCCTAGTGTTACAATTAAACTTCCCATTGATGTAAAACTTTTTTCCTTTTACTGTAAATGAGTTACTCACTTTTATATACTTGCACCAATGACAATTTTCACATTTGAACATCCCTTTATGTGGGTGGTGCACATTGGAATTATTATTTTCCAAAAGTGCTTTCAAATTACATCCCTTACGAAAAACCACTTGAGGATGTTCATTTGTTTACTAATTGATTGATCTTCTGATAAATAACACCAATTTTTGAAAATAATAGTTTTTAAAGATGGAGCATCCAAAGAAAACGTGGTAATAAAACTAGATGCAAATGAACCCTCTTTCTCAAAGCTCTTTACATTATTAAAGTCATGTAAAAGTGGGCAATCAAAAGAGGTGATCAAATCATCTGACAAGTCCACTCTAGATTCAATAGTTGTTTCATTCTCTTTTAACTGTAAAATTGGTATAAATAAACCACTTGCCCTTTTATTCTTCACCTCTTCAATAAGTTCACCCACCAATCTAGGTGGGTACCCACATTTCATGAACATATCTTTTAATAACATACATTCTTGAAAAAAGTCATCCTCCAAAGTCACCATCCTGGCAGCCATAACAAGTTTTCTTTTCACCACACCCCTTTTCTGGTGGTAAGGATGGCAACTGGAGAAGTGCAAAAATGCATTAGAATATGTGGATTTCCTAAAAATCTTGGAAGTAAAACTATTTTTCTTAATATTCTTTGTTAGTTCCACATCCAAGAATGAAATGTGTTCTGTTTGGAATTCCCATGTAAATTTAAAAAAATTGGTGTATTTAGTAATTTGTTCAACAAAGGTAGTGGCAGAGGCGATATCTCCTCTCCACAAAATTAATATATCATCCAAGTAACGGGTGTACCATGCGGTCCTCTCCTGAAAGATGGTCTCAACGAACAAATAATGCTTTTCCCAAAAAGCCATAACAGCATTAGCAAAAATTGCTCCACAGGGGGACCCCATGGCTACACCCGTTTTCTGGAGGTAAAATTGTTTGTTGAACAAATAAGGACTAGTTCCAATAAGTATATGATTAAAATCAATAATTTGTCCTTCTACCTGTTTTTCTAAAAGGAAGTCTCTCACCCATTCACATCAAAGTTCTTGTGGAATAGATGTATAAAGGTCGCAAACATCAATTGTAAAAAAATTAAGGGCCTCGTAAAAAGGGACGTTATTAATCATTTGCAAAAAATCCCATGAGTCTTTGCAAATCTGCACCTCATTTTTCAAGGCCTCCTTAAGTTTGCAATCAACAAATTTGGCACACGCATATGTGATAGATTGTCTCCCATCAATGATTAGACGAAAGGGTGGTTTTTGCAAATTTTTGTGTATTTTTGGTAACCCAAAAAGGGTCGGGGTAATTGGATAAATGATTTCCAAATAATTCATAAGGTCCAAATCAATATGGCCTTCAATGAACAAATCTTTGATGAACCTAGTGATCCTACGGTAAGCTCCATTCATCTCATTAAGAGACACTTGCATGTAAGCTTCACTGTCAAGTAATGACTCCATGTTCAATACATAATCTTCCCTGTTCATGAAGACCAACCCACCCCCCTTTATCTGGTTTCATAATACGAATGTTTGCAAATTTCAACCCCTGTAATGCATCTTTCTCAGTTTGGGTAAAGTTATTGTAAAAAATACTAGGACAGTATGTACCCATAAGTGACCTAAAATCATTTTCACATATTTTTTCAAAAAGAGCAATAGTGGGGTGCAACACAGGGTTAAAGATGCTGGCGACTCTAAAATCTATCGTGAGACTCGAATTACTACCTAAAAGAACATTTAAATTCAGTTTCCTTGTAAAAGTTTTCAAGTCAATCAATGTTCTTTCCAAATTACTCCTAAAAGTGGGAACAAAAGAAAGCCATCTAGCTAAAATCTCTATGAGTGCAGAATCAGGAACAAAAGGGGAATAATTATAAATTTTGAAATCATTAGAACTATTACAAAGAATACATAAATTATTTTGTTCAATTTCTTTAGAAACAATAAAATTAAAGTCACTTGGAGAGATTATCTCCTCTTCCTGTTCTGTTTCTTCCTCTTCCACTGACTGATACTGGACTTGATTCCGTTGCCCCCCAGTGTTCGCATTTCTGTGGGTTTGAAAACCCTGATTCTGTTCTTGATTCTTAACACTGTTAGAGTCAGAACCGTTGTTCCTATTTTTACTCGCAAGTCTCTCACTCATTCTAACTGGTGAACTCATTGCAGTTGCATCAAATTGTATATTATTGTTGTCAAGTCCAATGAATATATCCCCTGAGGAGGTCTGGTCATAGTCAATGTTCGTACCTTTTTTAAAAAAATTCAAGGGAGGTGAGGGGTAAGCAACACCCTTTTCGTATGCAATAGAGTCCCTATTTAGTTTCTTGACCTTGTTTTCTTTTATCTTTGATAAAGCACTCTCCATACTTGAAAAAATTAGAAGAAAGTCAAATTTATACCGCGGAAACTCTACATCCAACCTAATGCTGTTGTCTAAGTCAGCCAGTTCTTTTTTAAAAACCTCTATTTGTCGACCATAGTCTTTAATTAAACATTCAGTCAGTTCAATACCCTGTTTGTCAAAAAGGCAAAGCGATTCTTTATGGAATGGAGAATTGGCAATCAGGCCTGTTGAAAATCTCCATTGTCTAAGTCCCTTTGGGACTTGTTTCCTTTTTACACACTCAGCTAGATACTGAACCTCTATCTGTAGCTTCTTAAATTTAAAAAGTTTGACATCAAACAATTTCAGTTTATTAGATAAGGAGTCATCGTGTTCAACGGAACCCCTACTGTTGTTATTGCTGAAGCTACTACTGGTAAAACAAGCTGGGGGGTGGTCTATCTTAGTTTGTGCTCTAAATGCCAGTTATAACAAGTTAAAAATTTTCCAGTTAGAATTAAATCATAAAATTAAGAGACTTCAATCCAAACAGACAATAAATGTTCAAGTGGCACCGAGTGGTCAGAAATAGAATTGCAAGTTTCTTTACCAGATAAAGAAAAAGTACAGTTTTGTACCTACCATAAATGTAGATGTTCGAGGATCTCCATTGCTGCAGTCCTGACAAATGGGTACTCCGCTGCCCACCATCGGCCTGAATACCAAAGGGCTAGAACCGGCGTCGGTCACGGGCGCCTGAGACTGACGTAAGTACTTGTCAGTACAAATGGCATGACCGACGCCATAACCTCAGTCTTTCTTGCCTCAGACGTCAGAATGCAAAAAAGAAAACACCACCCAAAAAACCCCAATCTAAAAAGAAAAAAGGGGGAAGGAGGGAGGGAAAATAGGACTGCAGCAATGGAGATCCTCGAACATCTACATTTATGGTAGGTACAAAACTGTACTATGTTTGTCGTCTCCCATTGCTGCAGTCCTGACAAATGGGTAGAATCCCAGAGCAACGGAAAAAGGGAGGCTGGCCAACTAAATAGCAGGAGGAGCTGCAGACATGCCCTGTAAGACTGCAGTGGCAAACCCAGCCCTAGACCTAGAAAAAAGAGGCAAATGATAATGCTTTGTAAAGGTATGTACAGAACTCCAAGTAGCTGCCTCTAGAATGTCTTTAGTAGCTACCCCTCTCAAAAAAGTAGTAGAATGAGGCCTGATCCCAACTGGACCCTCCTTACCATGATGAGAGTAACAAAAAGCAATACAATGGCCGATCCACTTGGAAATAGTTTGTTTCGAGACAGCTTTCCCACTTGAAGCCACAGCAAACGAAACAAATAACTGTTGAGACCTCCGGAACTCATTGGTTCTGAACAAATAATACCGTAACTGCCTATGCACATCCAAAGAATGCAAAACTCTTTCCCCTTCATTTTGGGGGTTAGCATAAAAAGTAGGCAAATGTATAGATTGGTTCAATGCCACATTAGAAACTACCTTAGGCAGAAAAGTAGGATTAGTACGCAAGGAAACTCTGTCCTGGTGAAAAATCAGAAAAGGTTCCACCGCCATGAGTGCCTGTAATTCAGATACCCTTCTAGCAGAAGTAACAGCCAATAAAAAAGTAGTCTTCCAGGACAACAACTTCAATTCAGCCGTAGCGGCAGGTTCAAAAGGAGGCAGAGTCAGCTTTTCCAAAACAAAATTAAGATCCCAGGCAGGAGTAGGAGCCCTTCGTGGGGGTCTTATATTCTTTGCCCCTCTAAGAAACTGTTTAAGCAAAGGATGTGAAAATAAAGGAGGAGCACCATCATAGTGAGCAGAAATAGCTGCAGCATGCACTTTTATAGAAGAGAAGGACAAACCCTTGTCCAGTAACATAGTCAAATATTGCAAAGTACAACTCAAATTAGGCAACGTGACATCAAGGCCTTTAGCTGAACTCCAAAGAAAAAATCTCTTCCATTTACCAGCATAAACTTTTCGAGTACTAGGACGCCTGGCTTCCAAAAGGACATCCAAAACTTGTTGAGGGAGCTGAAGGCCCTCATCCTCTAAAACTGAATGCCAGGCTGTCAGGTGTAGGGATTGCACCCTGACATTGAGAAAATGATTGTTTTCTTGAGACAATAAGTGAGGAATCCGTGGTAATGGCCAAGGTGTCCCGTGAATTAGGCTCCTCAGCAGAGGGTACCAATGTTGACGAGGCCAATCCGGCGCTATAAGGATCATGCAAGGTTTGTCCCTCCTGACTTTCAACAGGACCTTTGGAAGAAGAGGCAGAGGAGGAAAGGCATACACGTGAAGGTTGCTCCAACTGAAGGATAGTGCATCTATTTTCCAGGCTTTGGATGAAACAGCCTTGTGCAAAACAGAGGTAGTTGGGAATTCAGAGGAGAAGCGAACAGATCTATGTCTGGAGTTCCCCAAGCCATGGTCAACTGATGAAATACCTGAGGTCCAACTTCCATTCGTGAGGATCCACCATCTGTCTGCTCAGAACATCCGCTAACAATTTTGTGCTCCTGGCAGAAACTGTGCTCGAAGAGTGACGTGCAGATCCAAAGCAGTTTCCCATAACAGCATTGCTTGTCTGCAAAGAGGGTAAGAATGAGTTCCCCTGCTTGTTGATGTACCACATGACAGTTGTGTTGTCTGTTGAATCAACACCAGTCCCGGTCAGTAGATCCTTGAATGCTTTCAATGCAAATTGAACTGCCAGCATCTCCTTCATGTTGATATGCAAGTGAAGCAGCTCCGGGGGCCAAAGGTCTTGAATCCATTTTCCTTTGAAATGAGCTCCCCAGGCTGACTCCAAGGCGTCTGTCGTTAATATCTGACTTGCCTCCGGTTGGGTCACAGAGAGTCCCTTGTTTAGGTGACATTCCTGAGCCCACCACACAAATTCTTTCTGAATGCAAGGTAGAATCCGAATGACAGTATCCAAATCATGGCTGTGTTGAGTCCAAACACTTTTGAGATACCATTGTAGCTTCCTCATATGCAGTTTGGCATTGGGAAGTACTAGAATGCAAGATGCCATGAACCCCAAGGCTTGAAGGACTGTCCTTGCAGTCAGCCTGGACATTACGGATAGCTGTTGGAAGTACAGGTGAAGATTTCTTTGTTTGTCCGGGGTAAGAGATGCCATCTGAGTAGCTGTATTCAGTCTCACACCCAGAAAACACATCTCCTGTGAGGGTACTAGACTGGACTTTATTTCGTTCACAGAATACCCTAGGCACCTGAAAACTGTCATCACATACTGCAGATGTCGAAGAAGTTCGTGCTTGCCCTGATCCAGTATCAAACAATCGTCCAGATAAGGATAAATTTGAATTCCCCTTAGCCGGAGAAAAGCTATTACTGGAGCCAGGACTTTTGTGAATACCCTGGGCGCAGTAGATAAGCCAAAGGGCAATGCAGAGAACTGATAATGCAAATTCCCAGTCCGAAACCTCAGGAATTTCCTGCAACTGGGCCTGATAGGAATGTGAAGATAGGCCTCCTTGAGATCCAAAGTCACCATCCAGTGATCTCTGCCTAGCATAGGCAACAGCTGCTGCAGTGTCAACATCTTGAATTTGAATTTCCAGAAAGGTGTTTAGAATGGATAAATCCAGAATGGGCCTCCAAGTATTTCCCTTCTTTGGCACTAAGAAAAGACGGAATAAAACCCGTGCCTCTGTCCACAGAAGGAACTGCCTGTATTGCTCCCAACCGAGCAGAGAAAAATCTGTGCCTGCGCTTCCAGTCTTTGCTGATGAGGCACATCCGCATACCTTTGAAAGGAGGGAATGTGTGAAAATAAAACTTGTAGCCTCGAGTTATAATGTCCAATACCCATTTGTCTTGGGTAACCAAATGCCAATTCCTTTTGAAAAGTCCCAGTTTTCCTCCTAGAGGAGCTGCCAGCAAAGCAGAGTCCGGCAGCTGAATACACAGGTCATTGGGACTGCTTCCGAAAGGACTGACCCCTGCCCACCCCAGCAGAAGGGGTAAAAGAATTCAAAGGCCTAGAAGTAACAGTGCCCTGAGAGGAAGCCCTACCTCTACCACGCCTCGACCTGCCCCTAGAATGAAAATCCGAAGAGGGAAAAGACCATCCCCTAGCAGGCCAATTCCTACTGAACTTAGGGGGCTGAACCTGTAAGAAGTCCTTTACCGTCTGCATAGACTTAGCTTTTTCCTCCATATTTTTCAAAAGTGATTCCACTGGAGGGCCAAAAAGAACATCAGATTGCAAAGGAGCATCCATAATGTGAGCCTTAACATGCTCTGACAAGGACTGATCTCTAAGCCAGGCATGTCTGCGAACAACAGAACTAGTAGCAGCCACCCTGGAAGAAGCTTGTAAAGCATCAAAACCACACTGCAAAGAATGCTTACCAACCTGGTCTGAAGCATGCACTAAATCCTGAAGCTCCTTACAGTCAACACCTTCAGACAAAGCATCCACTTTACATTTCAATTGACTTAGCAAATAATTCTGATACCTGAGCATATGAAATTGACAATTTAAAGCTCTCATAGCCAAAGTAGAAGAGGTATACAGTTTTTACCCCACCTATCCAGGGCCCTAGCATCCTTGTCCAGAGGAACCGGATTCTTAACCACAGAAGCCTTAACACCTTTGGGGCCTTGAGAAATAGTTTCTGGATCAGCCCTAGGACTCTTATACAAGTACTTGTGAGCTTCCGGAACCCTGTAGTATCTATCTGGTTTAACTGGGGCAGGGGCAGAGAATCTGGGTTAAGGGCAGCCTCAGAAAATACATCCTGAACAACATCCAGTACAGGGGGAATAGCCAAAGGCCTGTGCTGAGGTAAAAACAAGAATTCTCTCAGCCTTTTATGAGAATCAGAATAATCCTGGCCATCCCACTGGAAATGTTCCCTCATGGAATGCAAAGTTTCAGAGAAAGAAAAATCTTCTGGAGGGGACGCAGAGGGAGTAGCGTCCTCAGCCTCTGAATCAGAATAGGGAGGGAAATCCTGAAGCTCTTCCACAGAGGAATCTAACTCAGTGGAAGACTGAACCAGACCCTCCAACTCTGTGTCTATCCTGGGCCTCTTCACAGGGGGGGGGGGCATGGAACCCCTAATTAAAGTAATCAAATCTTCAGCCATCTTTAACATGTGCTTCCTAGGAGCTGGACCCTGGGGATTAGCACCAGCAGGGATAGACTTAGATTTAGAATGGCCTTTGCCTTGAGAAGGAGGAGGTCTAACTACCCTATGAGGGGAGGAAGCCACTGACAACAAAGAAGCACCCTCAGCCTGGCCTAACACAGGAGAAGCCACTTCCTGCAGTAACAAAGGCTCCCTAGACACACTGGTAAACTGTCAGAAGGAGCCACTGAAGCAGTCAGTGGTTCCACAGAACCGGCGTCCGGAGTGGGCGCCTCATCCTGTTTGGACCGCAAGACTTATCTTTGCGCTTCTTAGAAGAACCAGTCGCCGGAGAATCCGGCGGCATGTTATAATTACAACGTTACCAAACACCAGCCTAGCACAGTCCAACCGGCGTTTAATAGTGCGCTTGTTAAAAGTAGCACAAAAGCGACACCCAACAACGTCGTGCTCAGGCCCTAAACAAGGAATGCAGAGTGAATGGTAATCCCTATGAGGAATCTGTTTCCCACAAGAAATACAGTTATTAACTTTTTCTGACATCCGGCAATACTGAGGCAAGAAAAAGACAAAAAATATTCCCAACAGGGTACTTAGCCAACTTGGTATCCGGTCTGAAACTCGAAAACCGACAATTCCAGAATGCCGAACGGCACTTGCAAAAACTGCTTCTGCTGAGGACCATGCGGCAAGAAAGACTGAGGTTATGGCGTCGGTCATGCGCATTTGTACTGACAAGTACTTACGTCAGTCTCAGGCGCCCGTGACCGACGCCGGTTCTAGCCCTTTGGTATTCAGGCCGATGGTGGGCAGCGGAGTACCCATTTGTCAGGACTGCAGCAATGGGAGACGACGAACATCTAATTTTCTCTTAGTTCTAGTGATCATTACAGTATCCTTGGCAGACCATATTAACAGATTTATAAACTAATTGCAGAAGTAACTACAGAAAGAGATACCTGTGTGTGTTCAGTTATCTCAGGAGGAGCTGTTAAATCAGATATCATTTAAATGTTCAAAATACAATATTGTCTTTGTGTAAGTCCAAAAATGCAGCCATACTAAAGCAGGTTTCACAGTTTGTGTACAGTTTCAATAAATGCACTTTCAAACAATGAAAAATACATTTCAGTCAAGAATACCGATGAAAACAGAATATGCTGTACATTTGCGTACAAACATATTATTTTATTTATTTTATTATTTTACATTTGTTGACTGGGAAAGTCCAACTGGATGCATGTTCATTTTCAGCAAAGGCCTGGGGAGAAAAGCTCCACAATTAAATTTTAAGTAAAATATAAGGTAAATACAGAAGCATTCGAATTTACATAGCACCACACTTAACACTGACTAGTAACATAGCATTGAAGCTTAAGATTTGACATATTTACATAGACTCAACACATCTTTTACAATTTTAGGTTGAGGCATTACATAATGGTGAACAAACATCTTGTTTGTATGCTACAAGGTTTAGGATTTTGGTATTATTAGGAAGTACTTTAGAGACAGTTAAGTTAGTTTAAAGAAATATTAATATAAAAGTGAAAGCTGTTTCAGTTTATCAGCACTGTTACTGGAAATAGTATTTTTATATTGTTGAAATCTACCTTCACTGTACACAATAATGCATTTTTAACTGAAACACATTGTGTGCAGACTTTATTCTGAAAAGTACAAGAAGACATGGCCTTAAAGGAGAGAATGGCACCCGTTTAACAGATAAAGACATTTATTCCAGTTTCTTTCAGGTGTTTTCAGTCGTTTCAGCTCATTCCATTATTCTACAGTCATTCAATTCTTTCACACATATAATATTTACTATGGTTTTTGCTATTCTCCTTAATGACCTGCATGCAAATTTATGTTCTCTCTTTTTCTTGAACTCCCTACTTTGTGATTTATAACCTTGGTCTTATAACTCAAATGACAATTGCCACTGGTTCCACTCAATCAAAAGTCTCTCCAGTACAATTCCACTACTAGTAGATTTTTTTCATGTGTTATATACAAGCCTTAACTACATAGCTCTAAAGTATCTCTTCAAATCAGGTAATAATAAACCTCTTTGTTCTAAGGGGAGAATCAACTAATCCCAATTAACTAATTCCTCTTCTCCACTCAAATTCTTTAAACTCTTTATTTATTATAATCTACAACATCTCCTCAGGATAAAAAAAATATGCTTGGCCGGTAAATAAAACTGAAGGGACTAGAAACATTTTCACTGTCTGTATCTTGCTATCCACAGCCATAATCAATAGTTTCCATTTTCATAGGTGTTTTTGTATTACCTTTTGTTTAGCATCTTAGCACATATCTTTAGCTGACAAAATAGAATCCTTTTAATTCAGGCACCTGAATACTTCATCTTATCATTTCCCCATAAGTATGAGTATTGCAGAACCAATTCATGTGTGAGTACACGGTTTACTGGTATAGCCTTCGCTTTATCTTTGTTAAATTGCATATCCTAAAAATAACTGAAACTGTTACAAAAGGTTCTGTAACACTGAAATGTCAATTTCTAAATTTATCTAGTAGAAAAATAATATTTTCTGCAAATACAGCTTTATTTTATTACCATACTGTTAATTTTCTTGAATTTGACAGTCCATTATTTTTTTTTGCTAGTGTCTCTAAATATAAAGCAAATAACAAGGAGTAAAAAACAACACCCCTGCCTGGTTCCGCTGTTCAAACACAGCTTGATGGAGAGGAACTCATTTTAATTCTTACCTCCAACCCTTCAAATATCTTCCTAATTAACCGTATTATCCAATTAAGGAATGCAAATACTTCCATTGCCCTACTCATAAAGTCCCATCTGACACAACTGCATCAAGCCCCACCAACTTCAGTGGCATTTTGTTACATTCTGCTTCCCCCTGTATCATTGTTTTATAACGCTGTCAAACATTTGTCTACCCTCCACAAAACCATATTAACTCATACCTAGCAATACATTCGCCATCCTCTTAATATAGACATAATCACAGTTTAAAATTGAAATGGGACTACGTAAGCTGGGTCAGAAGGGCGTTAAATCTCCTTGTGTTATACAGCCTAGTCACAGTTACTAAATATGTTTAAAAAAAACTTCCAGATCATTACCATTTTCTTCCCTGCCAGCTTCAAAACATCCACAGGTACGCCAGCCTATTCCTGGGGACTTCCCTGTTGATTGATTTTATAATCACCATGTTTATCTTACCTCCTCCTATCTTAATTGTTAATTCATTAATCTTATCTTCCTCTAGCCTTGGTATAAGTCTTCCATAAATATTTCCATTTGTGCCACTTTCTGATTTCCACATTCATGTGCTGCATACAAATTTTTATAAACTTAATGAAATATCCTCAGTACCTCCACAGGATTTCTGTTTTTTGTTTTTTACAGGCTCCCTAAGTTCAGCAACATCTTGATGTTCTGATGCCTAAGTTGTTGTACTAGAAGTTTTTGTACTCTAGATTTGTTATCAAAAACAGTTGGTTAACAGTAATCTTTCCAAAGTCATGTATATTATCCATATACTCCTTTTGTTTCCCTTAAGCATCCTGGAACTGCTCTTTTTCTTATTCTATGAGATTCTACTTTAACCTTTGTCAACCCATCTAAAAATTCCTATTATCATCAATATATCTCTTTCTCTCTTATTTATACCATGTTTTAAACTCTATTTCCATTTTGTCCCACTTGCTAGCTATCCCTTAAGAAGGTGTTTCCATCCTCCCTAATAACACTCAAATTATTCCCACTACTAATTCCTTACATTCCTTTCTGTTAACACAGATGTAGTAAAATGCCAGTGTCTCATTTTTAATTCATCACACTGCATCCTTATCTTAGTTTTAATTGCTGCATGATCTGAACCAGTTATTTGATGTGTGTCAGAGCATTCAAATAAATACACATTCTCCTGCAAGATATATATTTATATTCAGTTTAGCCAGTTATTGTACCTCAAGGAATAATATATGTAAATTCTTCCTTCTACTTGGGCTGTTTCATAGGTTGGTGTTTCAAAGTTTTAACAGCAAACCAAACACATAAACACACAAAAACATACTTGGAGGCTCTAAATAAAAATCTGCCTAAGCAGCAGAGACCTCCAAATTAGACACCCAAGCAACCGCTACCCCAAAATAAAACACGTGCAACACGTAGCTCACAAAGCCAGTGTGCCGAACAGTCACAGCCCTTAAGGCTAAACAACACACCTGATATACTTGTAATAGCTGACTCTATCGTCAGGCACACTGACGTCCCACTCACCAGGCTGAACAAGGAGAAGGTCACAGTGAGCTGCCTGTCGGGCACTAGGATCCGCCACATAACACAGGCACTCAGGTCACTCCAAGGCAAGTACAAATATGACTCAGTCATTGTCCATGCTGGTGTGAATGACCTGAGACATACCCCCCTGGACTAAATGAAGAGAGACATAGAGGAGCTCTCTGAGCATGTAGCCCAGGCCGGTATGACCCTGACCTTGAGTAGAATCTTACCCTCACCAAGAATGATGCCACAATATGAAGACAAGATGATCAATTTCAACAATTGGCTTAAGTATTGGTGTCATTCAAAGGGGATCCAAAGCCTGTCAGCCTGGGATGACATGCTCGACAAGCCACGATGCTTCGCTAGGGACGGCTTGCACCTGTCACCCCTGGGCTTTCGGATATTGGCAAAGGCTCTTGCTACCCCCATAGTGCCTTTTTTAGGCAAGGCTCAAAAGACAAACTCACCTCCATAGGTATCACAAGGGATAAGAAACTAAGAGTAATGCTACTCAGCAGAAGTCTAAACCTCAAGATGCATGCACTCGAAACTCTCCTTAGCATGGAGAACATAAATATCTGTGCAGTAACAGAAACCTGGTTCAGGACTCCTGAGAGCACCTCAGCACTACTAGGTTATACCTCATACCATGCTTTTCAGCCCCAAAACTTGGACCGAACCACAAAAGGAGGGGGAGTATCAATATTCGTCAAAGATACCCACACCTCCAGGTTGGTGGCACAGCACGAAGCATCAGACACTATCCATGTGCAACTAACAGTGGGTAAAACTGCCTTCCAGTTTATAGCCTACTACAGACCACCCTCCCAAACCCTGGAACCCCACTCGGCCTTCCTGAGAACACTGGAAAATATGAAGGTCTCTCCAAATTATACTGGGCGACTTCAACTAACCAAACATAGACTGGGAGCATTACTCTAGCTCCAACACCCTAGCCCAAAGGTTCCTAGAATTTATAAACTCAAATGCTATGGAACAACTTGTTACCACTCCCACAAGAGGGGAAAACATAGTGGACCTGATCATCACCAACATGGGGACTTTATGCTCCAGACCAGAAGTGTATCCCTCACTGGTAAGAACAGACCATAAACTAATCTCACTGGATATTCACATCCCAACCCCACCCCCTGCCCAGAAAACCACAGTGAAAAACTTCTCTAAAGCAAATTTCACAGTCCTCAAAACCGAGGTGGAATCCTTCAAAGCCCCCGGGCCTGTGGAAAATACGGCCCAGACCACAGAATCCTTTATAAACGCATTCTATGAACACCTTCAGGAATGCATGGATCATGCAATCCCAAATAAAACCAAGACCCAATCCTCCAAAGGCAGACGTCCTGTCTGGTGGACCCCAGCCATAAACAAACTATACAATAGAAGGAGGAAGCTACTACATGATAGAGCAAAATCCCACAAAGGGAAGGCATCTCTGATCAGTATTAGCAAAAACCTACGGACACTCATAAAATTGTCTAAGGTCAGCTTCGAGAGAAAAATTGCACAGGACACTAAGGATAATCACAAGGTTTTCTTTAGTTATGTTAGTAACCTGGGTGGGAATTCCCAGATATGCTCAGAATTAGTCCAAAATGACAAAAAATACACCAAACCCACAGACATTACCAACATGCTAGCTGACAGGTTCAGCGCAAACTCTCCCCCCCCCCACCAAAACAACAAATATCTATCCCAGCAGAGTGCTGCCCCCGGACATCTCAGATGCTCAGGTAAGAGCCGCCCTCTCCAAAGCAAAAAACACAGCATCAATGGGACCAGACGGTGTCCCAGGCCGAGTCCTACATGAACTCCAAGAAGAGCTAAACCCAAACATAAAACTACTGTTCAATCTCAGCCTTACTACAGGATATGTACCCAAAGAGTGGTGTACAGAAACAGTGGTCCCTCTCCACAAAGGTGGTGCCTCAACGGATCCTGGAAACTATCGTCCCATAAGCCTGACTAGCTTGGTCTGCAAAGCTATGTAAAGGATCATCATAGACCTCATAAAGATATTGGGGACCTACAGACACTGGATCCTACTCAGTTCGGCTTTGTTAAGGGCAGATCCTGCCTCTTAAACCTGGTTGATTTCTTTGAAACAGTCATCAAGGCTATTGAAGAGGTGAAGGTGGTCCACACAGCCTACCTGGACCTCGCAAAAGCCTTCGATACAATACCCCACTCGGGCATTATAGATAAGCTCACAAGCTTAAATATAAACCCCTATGTCACTAGATGGGTTGCAAACTGGCTCAAGGACAGAACCCACATGGTTAGAATAGCTGGAGCCATGTCAGACTCCAAACCAGTTACAAGTGGCGCCCCACAAGGTGCAGTCCTGGGACCTCTCTTTTTCGGTATATATTTCTCGGGGGTACAGGCCAACATGGAAGGACTATGGCTGACCAAGTTCGCAGATGACTGCAAACTGGGGACCATAATCGACTCTCCAGCGACACAAGCATCCTCCAAAAGGGCCCCATAGAAACAGACAACTGGTGCCAGAGCCATGGCCTCAAGCTAAACACCAAAAAGTGTATAGTCATCCCCTTTGGCAAAAACAAAGTGCCCACAAATGACCACATAGGTGGTAATCCATTAAGTACAGAAGACGTAATTAGGGACCTGGGGACCCAAGTTGATAGCAATCTCTCATTTGACAACCACGTGGCCAAAGTGGTTAGAAAAACATTTTATACAGCCCACCTAATCATGAAGGGATTCACATCTAGATCAGGGGAGATCATCGTGCCTCTTTACTCATCCCTCATCAGGCCCATAATTGAGTACAATGCCCCTTTTGGGATGTACCTTACCAGACACCTGCAGCAACTGGAAAGATCCCAAAAGTACCTCACCAAGAGGATCAAAGGGCTCAAACAGATGCCATATGCTGCCCGGTTAAAGAAACTCCAGCTCTATCGGCCCTAGGGCCTATACAAACCTAGCCATAACAATTCCCTAGATATTTCTTCCCACAATATTTACTTCCCTTGACCCATGTCTAGTGGAGCGACAGATGTGATCCCTGGGGTGAATTTCCTATCTCCCATCCAATCGTCAAGGTTCCTTTTGAAGAGGGCCAAGAAGGCCCTCTGCTTGACATGTTTGGGCAGTCTGTTCCAGAGTATGGGGAGTCTCTGGGTGAGGAACCTGTCTCCCCAGCATGTTTTGTTCATTGTGATCACAAGGTTTAGATCCCTGGAGCATGTGGCTCTGAGGGATTCGGATTTCCTTAAGTGGAGCATCTCCAACAGCTCTGGGTTTGACATGCCCTTGTATGTTAAGCAGAGATGGCCTCTGAGAATACAATATGCCACAGAGTATAGCTGGAGTCTTTTTAGACTGTCAGCATAGGGCATCTGCTTTAGGGCTGTGATTTTTTAGTGAGGTATTTCTGCGGCCTTTCCAGCTGTTGCAGATGTCTTGTGAGGTACATACCAAATGGGGTGTTGTACTCTATAATGGGTCTAATGAGGGATGAGTACAGTGGGACAATGACCTCCTTTTTGTCTGGATGAAAAGCCCTTAGTGATGAGGTGTGCCACATAGAAGGATTTGCTGACTGTTGTGGCGATGTTGTTATCGTAGGTGAGACCACTGTCCACCTGTGTCCCTGTCTCTCATCACACTTTCAGTGTTTTGTGTACTGCGACCTATGTGGTAATTCATGGGTACATGTTTTTTCCCAAAGGGCATAACTATACATTTCTTGGGATTAAACTTGAGCCCATGGCTCTGGCACCAAGCATCTGTTTCTGTAAGGCCCTTTTGTAGAATATCCAGATCATTTAGGGATTCAATAATGGCTCCCAGTTTGCAGTCATCTGCGAACTTTGTTAGCCAGAGTCCCTTAGTGTTGGCCTGTACTTCAAAGAAGCAGATGCAAAACAAGAGCGGTCCCAGGACTGAACCCTGAGGTACTCAGCTTGTCACTTGTCTGGAGCTGGATTTGGAGTTGGCTACTTTTACAGTCTGGGTTCTGTCAGTAAGCCAGCTGGCAACCCATTGAGTGACATAGGGATTTATGCCCAGCTTAGCCTTGGCAATGTCCAAATAGGCTGTGTGGACCGCCTTACCCTTGTCCACAGCTCTGGAGACTGATTCGAAGAAGTCAATCAGGTTCAGGAGACAAGATCGGCCCTTCACAAACCCAAACTGGGTGGGGTCCAGTGTTTGAAGGTTACCAGTGTCTTTGTTTATAAGTTCCATGATAATGCATTCCATGCCCTTACAGATCAGGTTCAATCAGACTGATGGGACGGTAGTTCCCAGGATCCAAGGTGGATCCCCCCTTGTGGAGTGGGATAACTGTAGCTGTGCGCCACTAAGTGGGCACAAAGCCTGAGGTGAGGCTATGATTAAACATGACACTTAGGTGAGGTGCCAGTTCATTTTGTAATTCATGTAATACACAGCCCAGGATGTCATCTTGTCCCATGGATGCTGTATTCTTAGCTTTGGAGAGTATGATTTTTACACGGGTGGCTGTGATTACCACAATCTGGCAATCTTATGGGGGTGAGAGGGGGGTGAAGTTGGCACTAAATCGATCTGCCAGGATATTGGCAATATCCTTGGGATCAGTATATTTAATGCCTTTCTGTTGTAGCTCAGAGCATATCTGAGCATTGCCATTTAGATTCTTAACATAACTATAGAACGCCTTGTGTTGTCTTTGGAATCTTTGGAAATTTTATAGGTTCATAGGTAGGTACTAGGCTATCTGTCCGAAGGCATTTATAAGCCTAGCTGGAATGTGTTGGCTTTCACCGCCCCGTTAGATTAGTTCCCTGTACCTCTGTCCAACTAGCTTTGGAGGATTTTATGAGGGATCTCAGCTTCTTACTGAGCCTGGTAAGGGAGTTTTTTACATCCTGGGATTGCCCTCTTTTCTGCAACTGTTTCTTTCTTCTGTTGTATAGTTTGTTTATGGCAGGGTACCACCAGATTGGCTTCCTTTTTTTGGAGGAGAGCGTCTTGGTTCTATTTGGGTTGGCATGATTCATGCACGAGTGGATGTGCTCATACAGTGCCTTAGTGTAGGATTCAGCAGTCGAACTTTTATCTCCCATCTGCATGGGTGTCGTGAAGTTTGTCACTTCTGACTTGAGTAGCATGAAGTTGGCTTTGGAGAAGTTTTTTTACACAGGTTTCCTTACTGGGTGGTGGGGGTGGGATGTGGATGTCAAGGGTGATTTGCTTATGGTCAGACCTGGCCAATGAGGGGGTGACCACTGGTGTGGAGCATCTATCGCCCATGTTGTTAATGACCAGGTCTAGGATATTGGAGCCCCTGGTGGGGCAATGGATTAGTTGATCCAGGGCATTAGAATTTATGAATTCCAAGAACCGCTGGGAAAAGGTATTGGTACCCAAGTAGTTTTCCCAGTTAATGGCAGGGTAGTTGAAATCACCCAGTATTAGGGTGTTTGGTTGTATCTTAATATTTTCCAGTATGTTTAGAAAGGTGTAGTGAGAATCTTGGGGCATGGTGGGGAATCTGTAGCAAGCAACAATTTGGACTGCAGTCTTACCTAGTGTTAATTGCACCTGGAGAATTTCAGATGCATTGTGTTGGGCAACTAGCCTGCAGGTGTGAATATCCTTGGTGAATATGGACACTCCTCCACCTTCAGTGTTTCGGTCTTGGTTTGGTGGCCGAAAAGTGTGGTAAGAGTTGTAGCCTGGTATTGCAGGGGTGCTTTCTGGAGCCTTGAACCAGGTCTCAGTTACTGCACAGGTATCGATGTTCTCGATTTTTAGGAGTGCCTTGAGAGAGTGCATTTTGAGGTTTAGACTTCTAGCATTGAGTAGCATTACCTTCAGATTTTGCATGCTTGTATCTGTTACGGTGGTGGTTTTGTCCTTTGAACCTTTGAAAAAGGCACTACGGAGGAGGCAAGAGCTTTAGCCAGTAACCTGAATCCCAGGGGTGACAGGTGCAGACCATCTCTGGCAAAGCATTGTGGTTTGTCATTCATGTCATCCCAGGCAGACAGATACTGGATCCTCTTTGAATGACACCAGAAGCTTAGCCAATTGTTGAAGTTAATCATTCTGTCGTTATACTGTGGTATCATTCTGGGTGAAGGCAGAATGCTACTTAGGGCTAGGGTCATACCTGCCTGGGCCACATGATCCGAGAGCTCTTCCATGTCTGTTTTCATGTAGTCCAGGGAGGTACGTCTCAAGTCATTCACTCCAACATGGACAGTGACATTTGTACTTGTTGTGGAGTGACTTGAGTGCATGGATTATGTAGCAGATCCTGGCACCTGGCAGGCAGCTGACTGTAATTTTCTCCTTGTTTAGCCTGGTGAGTGGGACATCAGTGTGCCTGACTATAGAGTAATCTAAGACTAAAGTGTTGGGTACGTTGTCTTGCCTTAGGGGCTGTTGTTGGGTGGCACACTGGTGTTGTGAGCTATGTGTTACTCTGGTTGTGACTGGTGTTTGTTTGCGTTTCAGCTTTGGGGGTTCTTGTTACTTGGGCAGGTTAATGTTAAGGGCCTCCGCATATGTGGGTTTAGTGTTGCTATGTGTGAGTGCTGGTGTGGGTTTTGAAGGGCTATGTGTTGCTTGAGGTGTAGTGCAGGTGTTAACCTTCTCCTCTTGACTGTCTAGCACAATCTTGGCTGGAGAGAGCTTTGCTTCCAGTTCGGCTATGTAAGTGCATCTCTTGCAGGTTGTAGTTATGGGTGGTAGGTGTACATGAGGCAGTTGCTGCACTGCCCCACCATGCCCAGATTCACCAGGTGGACAGGAGAAATCAACAGAAGCTGACCCTTGGACATGCTTGTTTAGGTGTTTTTTTGTAAAGTGCAAGAGCTGTTTTCCCTTACCTTTGCAAGGTACTTTGTAATTACAGACTGTTTAGTGCCCACTTTCTCCTTATTAAGGAGGAGAGTTGAGTGCTTGTATCAGTTTAAGGCTTCCTAGTGCTTTCCAGCAGGTTCTAGAGCAAGTGCTAGTCACAGGGGTTCAGATTTTAGTGCTACTACTGAGAAACCAGCTAGCTCTAAGGGAAAATTTGAACAGCAGACTTTCTGGCACGTGGAATAGTTTAACCGTAGCCACTCGGTGCTGCACGATGCGAAAAATGTGCAAACACACGTGTTTTTAAGCCAAAAAGTTGAAAGGGATAGAAATCAGCCCAACATGCCTAAAATTACAATTTCCGAGCTGGATACCACTCCTCTAGTGTTAGGCCGGCAGTACAATGTTCACCATTGCTACTGGTAAGCAGTAGGACTTCCCTCTACCACAGCAACGTCTGGATAGCTCTGAACACAAATCCTGAAACCAGCAAAGCCTGGGATCTGGACTATACTAGCTAGGAAAGGTGGGAAACGAGCAAACAAGATAGTATTTTTTTTTTTTTTTTGTTAAAACAGGCTAAACAATGCAATAATACACAAAGTAAACACAGAAAAGGCCAACACACTTGAATGTGTAGCCTTAAACAGTAAATACAATTAAAACTCTACAAAATTAACAATTTAAAACTTTTTAAATGAAGCAAGGCAAGTGCACAACTGAAAAATGATTTAAGAAGCAGTAATACAGTAGAATACGTAGCTAGTCTACATATACAGAAAAGTCTATACATACAGAAAAGCAGCTAAAACACACTAAAGCAATTCAGATGCAGTGCAACCTAGAGCACTTGAGTTGTAGCAATATTAAGGCAAATACAGTTTTAATAAATGCACTAAAATATACTCTATATTTCCAAAATGTTTGAAAAGCACAGTCAGAACACAAGGATATTCAGTCAATTTTTTTTTAAGAAAGGGAGAAAGGAGGAACAGAAGGAAAGAAACTAAGTGGGTTGGCCTTCTCAGATGTTCTCTCTGTATTAGGTAGAATGAGCTAATGACACTAGACTGGGAGGAGTGTCCAAGAGCAAATTTAGAGTAGGGGCGGTCAACTGCAAGGCCAGCAGGTATAAAGACAAGATGCCAATAGGGTGGGAGAAAACACTACAGAAATGTTTATCACAAGTGAGCCAGTAGGTATGAAATACAGTACAAGTATGTAGTATACAATAAAATTGCTATAAATATCTAGAATAAGCAATAACTACTACAAATAAGCAAAAAAAAGGCTACTTATTGCTATATATCTCAGATCAGCTGCTCCTCCACAGATAGCTCTGTCTGTAATGGCTGAAACACTCAAGTTCTCAACAGAAAGATGAAACCTGAAACAACTTTAAAAAAAGCTCAAAAGAACCAGTGAGGTGCTTTCTCCAAGCCATAGCCCTGGGAACCAAACCACCAAAATTCACATCTTCCACACAAAATATATTCTCAAATATCTTTTCAGGAATCTACCCTCTTTTGTTATATTTTCCCTTTTACATCCCCGATATATCTTCACTACTGCTAATAAGGTTTCAGTCCCCACCCATAAATAATATTCCCTGGTAAAATCTTACCATTTCTCCCAAAAATATCTTAAGCTCCATAATATAATTTTTAGTTGGAATACAAAAAATGCCAATGTAATCCTCTTATCCTGCAATAACTCCTTAATATCATGGATCTACCATTGCTGCCTTTTTTCGTTTTGTATCTCTATTATAGTCTCTCTTTCAATCAGTATTACTCTCCTTTTCTTTGTCCCTAATACTCTGCTGAATGCCCACCCAGAATTCCTTTCAATGTCAAACTCCTATGCTCATTTGCGGCATTGTTATTGCATTTTCCACTTCTAAATTCAATACTCTCTGCTTTTTGATAATACCCGTAAGCCCATTTTAGACTCCAGAGCAGCCATTATTACAGAAAAATATTATTCCCGTCTATGTCACGTTTTTAAAAGAAAACACTCAACATGGATTTTCAGAATTCTCCCATCTCTTTTTAAGTAACAAAGACAAAAAAAAAAAAAACTGTAGGTTTTCAAAAAATAAAATTTGCACCTCCAGATAGGAGCAGCTACCCCAAACTGATGACTGTACCCACAGACACCACCTATTCTAATATTCACGTTACCCAAGCTGAAGTACATGCTAGAGCTTGTGCTTCCACTTATACTAAATAGTATCTGTTTTCTTATCTCTGTCTCTTCCCAGATGTGAAAATCAACATGCATATTCAGAAAACACTAACTTTTAGTCCTAAGAAAAATGCAATGTCTACTTTTAAATACACAAATAAACTAAATTGCACTGTAAAACTAAATGCAATTAAAGCACTAAAGCTCCTGGTGGGAAACCACTTATATAACTTATTAATAGGCTGCTGGGGGGGAAACCCACTTATATAACTTATAGATATTTCAGAGTTTCAGTCCTCATTTATTTTTCACTGTACTGTTTGCCAATGCACCTTTACATGTTAATTGCACTATACTTTGTACATTTCACTCAGCAAAGAATGTTCAGATCTCTCATGATTAACTGCATGCACTTACAAATATTTGGTGTCCGAGTAAAAGCAATTAGTATAAAATAAACAACTAGTAACTTTGCACATGCATGAAATAGCCTTTTTAATTCTCACTGAGAACACTGTTCAGACCTCTCACGATTGACTGTTGCATCTGTAGACCTTGAGCTACATTCCAGTAAAGTTGATCTCAGTATAAGTCTGCCCTGATTCTGAAAGATCTGCTCTCCATAAGTGACTTAAATTACTGTAAGGTCTATTTGTAAAAGGCTTACACTAGGGGCCAGATTCCAGAAGACCTGTTCTCTGTCTGTTATCAGTGTGAGAGCAAGCCTTTTGGAATCTGGCCCCTTGTTTGTTACAAAAGGCCTTTGTTACTGGAATAAGTAAACAGTGACTTATAAATTCAAGAAATAATTACCATAGGTTTATACTAGGCTATCTGTCCTAGGGCATTTATAAGCCTAGCCAGAGTGTGTTTGGCTTTCGCCACCCATTTTAAATTAATTTAGCTATGCCCTTTTTCGAGGTTAGTATACTGTGCCTCTGTCTAACAGTGACACAGAAGTGATACCCGGGGTAAACCTACTATCTCCCATCCACTCATCAAGATTCCTCTTGAAGAGAGTCAATGAGGGACTCTGCCTAAGCTGGACTGGGATTTTATTCCAGAGTGAAGGGAGCCTCTGGGTTATGAATCTGTCCCTCCAGCATGTCCTATTTATTTCAGTGCTGAGGTTCAAGTCTCTCGAGCACGTAGCTTGATGGGATTTGGATTTTCTGAGGTGCAGCATGTCCATTAATTCCGGGTTGGACATGGCTTTATACGTCAGGCACAGATCGCCTCTGAGCAGGCGGTATGCCACTGGGTAGAGTTGGAGATTCTTTAACCGGGCAGCATATGGCATCTGTTTGAGCCCTTTGATCCTCTTGGTGAGGTACGTTTGGGGTCTTTCCAGTTGCTGCAGGTGTCTGGTAAGGTACATCCCAAAAGGGGCATTGTACTCAATTATGAGCCTGATGAGAGATGAGTAAAGAGGGACGATGACCTCCCCTGATCTAGATGTGAATCCCTCCATGATTAGGTGGGCTATATAAAATGTTTTTCTAAACACTTTGGCCAAGTGGTTGTCGAATGAGAGATTGCTATCAACATGGGTCCCCAGGTCCCTAATTACTTCTTCCGTACTTAATGGATTACCACCTATGTGGTAATTTGTGGGCACTTTGTTTTTGCCAAAGGGGATGACTATACACTTTTTGGCGTTTAGCCTGAGGCCATGGCTCTGGCACCAGTTGTCTGTTTATATGAGGCCCTTTTGGAGGATGCTTGTGTTGGCTGGAGAGTCGATTATGGCACCCAGTTTGCAGTCATCTGCGAACTTGATCAGCCACAGTCCTTCCGTGTTGGCCTGTACCTCCGAGAAATATATACCGAACAACAGAGGTCCCAGGACTGAGCCTTGTGGGATGCCACTTGTAACTGGTTTGGAGTCTGACATGGCTCCAGCAATTCTAACCATGTGGGTTCTGTCCTTGAGCCAGTTTGCAACCCATCTAGTGACATAGGGGTTTATATTTAAGCTGGTGAGCTTATCTATAATGCCCAAGTGGGGTATTATATTGAAGGCTTTTGCAAGGTCCAGGTAGGCTGTGTGGACCACCTTCCCCTTGTCAATGGCCTTGGTGACTGTTTCGAAGAAATCAACCAGGTTTAAGAGGCAGGATATGCCCTTAACAAAGCCAAACTGGGTAGGATCCAGTGTCTGTAGGTCCCCAATATCTTTATTTATGAGGTCCATGATGATCCTTTCCATAGCTTTGCAGACCAAGCTAGTCAGGCTTATGGGGCGATAGTTTCCAGGATCCGTTGAGGCACCACCTTTGTGGAGAGGGACCACTGTTGCTGTACACCACTCTTTGGGTACATATCCTGTAGTAAGGCTGAGATTGAACAGTAGTTTTATGTTTGGGTTTAGCTCTTCTTGGAGTTCATGTAGGACGCAGACCGGGACACCGTCTGGTCCCATTGATGCTGTGTTTTTTGCTTTGGAGAGGGCAGCTCTTACCTGAGCATCTGAGATGTCAGGGGGGCAGCACTCTGCTGGGATAGATATTTGCCCTTTTGGTGGGGAGGGGGGGAGTTTGCGCTGAACCTGTCAGCTAGGATGTTGGCAATGTCTGTGGGTTCGGTGTATTTTTTGTCATTTTGGACTAATTCTGAGCATATCTGGGAATCCCACCCAGGTTCCTCACATAACTAAAGAAAGCCTTGTGATTATCCTTAGTGTCCTGTGCAATTTTTCTCTTAAAGATGGCCTTTGACGATTTTATGAGTGCCCGTAGTTTTTTGCTAATACTGATCAGAGATGCCTTCCCTTTTTGTGATTTTGCTCCATCATGTAGTAGCTTCCTCCTTCTATTGTATAGTTTTCTTATGGCTGGGGTCCACCAGACAGGACGCCTAACTTTGGAGGATTGGGTCTTGGTTTTATTTGGGATTGCATAATCCATGCATTCCTGAAGGTGTTCATAGAATGCGTTTATAAAGGATTCTGCGGTCTGGGCCGTATTTTCCACAGGCTCGGGGGCTTTGAAGGATTCCTCCTCGGTTTTGAGGAGTGTGAAATTTGCTTTAGAGAAGTTTTTCACTGTGGTTTTCTGGGCAGGGGCTGGGGTCGGGATGTGAATATCTAGTGATATTAGTTTATGGTCTGATCTTACCAGTGAGGGATACATTTCTGGTCTGGAGCATAGAGTCTCCATGTTGGTGATGATCAGGTCCAGTATGTTTTCTCCTCTTGTGGGAGTGGCAACAAGTTGTTCCATAGCATTTGAGTTTATAAATTATAAGAACCTTCGGGCTAGGGTGTTGGAGCTAGAGTAATGCTCCCAGTCTATGTTAGGGTAGTTGAAGTCGCCCAATATAATGGTGTTTGGAGAGACCTTCATATTTTCCAGTGTTCTCAGGAAGGCCGAGTGGGGTTCCTGGGTTTGGGAGGGTGGTCTGTAGCAGGCTATAAACTGGAAGGCAGTTTTACCCACTGTTAGTTGCCCATGGATAGTCTCTGATGCTTCGTGCTGTGCCACCAACCTGGAGGTGTGGGTATCTTTGACGAATATTGATACTCCCCCTCCTTTTGTGGTTCGGTCCAAGTTTTGGGGCCGAAAAACATGGTATGAGGTATAACGTGGTAGTGCTGGGGTGCTCTCGGGAGTCTTGAATCAGGTTTCTGTTACTGCACAGATATCGATGTTCTCCATGCTAAGGAGAGTTTTGAGTGCATGCATCTTGAGGTTTAGACTTCTGGCGTTGAGTAGCATTACTCTTAGTTTCTTATCCCTTGTGATACCTATGGAGGTGGGTTTGTCTTTTGAGCCTTGCCTAAAAAAGGCACTATGGGGATGGCAAGAGCTTTTGCCAATATCCGAAAGCCCAGGGGTGACAGGTGCAAGCCGTCCCTAGCGAAGCATCATGGCTTGTCGAGCATGTCATCACAGGCAGACAGGCATTGGATCCCCTTTGAATGACACCAATACTTAAGCCAGTTGTTGAAATTAATCATCTTGTCTTCATATTGTGGCATCATTCTTGGTGAGGGTAAGATGCTACTCAAAGTCAGGGTCATACCGGCCTGGGCTACATGCTCAGAGAGCTCCTCTATGTCTCTTTTCATGTAGTCCAGGGAGGTACGTCTCAGGTCATTCACACCAGCACGGACAATGACTGAGTCATATTTGTACTTGCCTTGGAGTGACCTGAGTGCTTGTGTTATGTTGCGGATCCTAGCGCCCGACAGGCAGCTCACCGTGACCTTCTCCTTGTTCAGCTTGGTGAGCGGGACGTCAGTGTGCCTGATGATAGAGTCACCTATTACAAGTGTATCAGGTGTGTTATTTAGCCTTAAGGGCTGTGACTGTTCGGCACACTGGCTTTGTGAGCTATGTATTGCACGTGTTTTGTTTTGGGGTAGCGGTTGCTTGGGTGTCTGCTTTGGAGGTCTCTGCTGCTTAGGCAGATTTTTATTTAGAGCCTCTGAGTATGTTTTTGTGTGTTTATGTGTTTGGTTTGCTGTCGTGGTAAGTCTATGTGAGACTGGAATTGTAGTGAGTGTGGTTTCCTTCTCCTCCTGATTGGTTATGCCAGTACTGAGTTGAGAGAGCTTAGCCTCCAGTTTGGCTATATGGTTGCATCTCTCACATGTGTTGGAATTTGTTGGGAGGAGGAGAGGGTTGTCTGTGTACATGAGGCAGTTGTAACATTGCCTCAAGATTCCCAGATTCACCAGCTGGACCGGAGAGGAGATTGATAACTGACCTTTGGACATGCTAGAATAGTATTGGGAATTCCTTTATAATTGAAAAAAAGGGCCAATGGGGAACAAAGTACTCAAGGGGAGTTAGTGAGGGTGTAGTGCTTTTAATTTTTAGTGCTGACTTATATAATTGCTTTAGTGAGCAAGTGCCAGGCTTTAGAGTGGGAATAGGGTGTTTATTATGAGAACTAGATCAGTTCTAAGGGAAAAAGTGAAGAGCAGACTTTGTGGAGCCGAGAATGGTTTAAACCCAATTAAGCGGCGCTGCCCGATGCTGCGCTATGCACAAAATCGCGCAAAGCCGGTCTAAAGCGGGTTTTATACAGGGGGACTTGAAAGAGCTAGAAATTGGCCCAAAATGGCCAACAGACTACCAGATTCTTGTGCTGGGAATACTCCTCCAGGGATAGATAAGCTGCTCTAAGCTCCCCACTGCCACTGTTGAACAAAGAAGCCTCCCTTTATCCAAGAAAGGAAATGGGCAACACAGGAACTTTCCAAAAGTCCAGAATACAGCAAAGCCTGTATTTGGACTACTCTAGGTCAGGAAAGATGGGAAACAAGGATAATTTTTTTTTTTTTGCAACAAACAGCAGAAAAATGCAATAAATATGTAACACAGGCTAGCGCACTTGAGTGTGTAGCCTCAACAGGTAAATGCAAAAAACAGGACAAACTTTAAATTACAAGCGCAAAAGCACGCTAAAGCTGGCTTTAAAGCAGGGGGTTAGAAAGAGATAGGAAATGGCCCAAAACGGCCAATAAGCTACAGGTCACTGGGCTGGAACCACTCCTCAAGGGACAGATAGGCTGCTCAGAGCTCCCCACTCTCACTGGTGAACAAAGAAGCTTCCTCCTATCCAAATAAGGATATGGGCAACACAGGAACTATGACACAGCCCAGAGATCAGCAATACCTGAAGACTGGACTATTCTAGTTCAGTAAAGGCAGGAAACAAGGATTTTTTTTTTTTTTACAAAGTAGCAGAAATTAGGTACAGAAACACAGTAAATGCTTTAATTCGGCTAGCACACTTGAGTGTGTAGCCTACCAGTTAAACTAAGCAAAAATAAACTTTAAAAGTTCAAAAAAACTCAGAAATACAGGCAGGGATGCAATAAAACAACTTTGCAGAGCTTATTTAGTTAAAGAAACAGAGAAGTATATATATACAGAAAAGCAGCTAAAACATACAAACACTTCAGATGCAGTGCAACCTAGAGCACTTCAGTTGTAGCAATATTAAGGCAATTACAGTGTGTGTCTTTCATCATTTTATCATATATTTCATGCCTATTTGCTTAACAAAACAAATTAGCTATAGCTTAAACCAAGTACATAAATTGAATTTCCAATGTTTTTATAGAGTTGGTTATCTTGATTCTACTTAAAACGTAATCAAAACAGTTCTATATCCCCCAACAGCCAACGAGCACAACATTATATTAACTTTAATTTGATTCTGTCTGGCCTTTCTTCCCCTTACTACAATGTAAAGCCTGAATATCTTATAACCAAGAAAAAGTACTTCCTTGCATTATTCTTTTATCAGTGACTATTGCATATGTCAAATATTCCCCTGTCCTTACATTTTAAATACCTCTGGAGATATAATATCAAGCAGTTTTGTAAAGTGTAGCATACAATATACACCTATTTGTATAAAAAATCATTAAGAACAAAACTGCATTCAGTACCCTTCTAAACATAATACTGTGGGGTATATGTTTCACAATCTACCCATCAATGTAACAGTCAATTACATTCCAGTCTTTGTTCATCTTGTAAAGGCACATTTTTCTTGTCTATTCCTATCGCCAGTTAGACTGATGCACTACATTATCCCATTTATTTACTAATTTCAAAATGTTGCTGGTCTTATTAATCATCTCCATCTCACAGCACCAGTCTGTGGTTCAAATCTAAGGTACGCTTGGTTCTTTTAGTCAGCTCATACTTTTTTTTCTGTTTTTCAAGCATTCTCCTTTGGACCAATGAAAAAAGCTTCACTAGCAAAATCTCTCTCTGTGGGTGGTTGTTATCAGAAGACTGAGAAGTCATGTCCCCTTATGCTTATTCTCTCACTTTTTGTTGGATAAACTTTATTTCCCTATTAGCCTGATCTGCATCAAAACATGTCTTTGATCATCCAGTAAAAAAATATTCTGAAAACAGCTGGATACAGCAGCTTGAATCTCATACCTGCCTCTCAACATTCAATGACTGCTGGGGTAAATGTGGTTCTCTTCTGCCTGGTGTACACTGGATAATCAAAAACAAACGCTCTGTTTTCCTCAGTTTTTAAAATGTTTCCCTTCTGTCACAATGCTTTCAGGAGTGTCTGCTTTCTTATAGTCAAATTTGGAGAATTCTAAGGATGAGCCGCCTCAATCCATAAATCCTACTATGGAACACTACTCCAGTTTTTTATCTATACTTCCATAAAATGAATTCAATCTGTTCCTTCCAGTTTCTCTGGTAGAAAATCTCAGGTTTTATGTAAGCCATGTTTTCTGACTACTATTTTATCAAAAAACTCTTTCTGAGAAGCTTCATTCTCAGCCGGCCTTTTCTTCATTTCAGCTTCTGATTTTTGTAGTTATTAGTTCCTCTGAATAGCTAGTTAAAGGTTCTTTCTATTTATCCAGTTTTTGTTATGTGGCTTTATACATTCTTTTATGGTTTCACTTATTTTAAACATCTATGATTAAATTTGGCTTGTTTTTTGAGTATATCCCTATAGAATACTTGAAACTATATCTTGTTCAAAAGCTGAAAGTTGAACTGCTTTTTCCTGAGCAGCTGCAAGATTCTTCCCAGTCAGAGTTTTCTTTACCTTTTCTGGTTGATTTTCTCCTTTCTTTTTTTTTCAAATTTCTTCTTTGCTGACGTCCAGGCATTGCAATGGAAAGTGTTTAGAGGCTTTGTTTCACAGTTTCTGTTTTAACATTGGGAGACCTCTAATCAAGCGTATGATCATTGTGCAGTTATCTTAGAAGTACTCAAAGACTACAATTTCAAGCATTTTTGAAGCTATAATTACAAATATGACACGTGTGATAAACCTAGCATGTAACCAAGCTTAAGTCTGGAGAAAAGCCTATTGTCTTCTATGAGGATGGATGAGGAGGACTTTCCTACTTGGAGTTATAACTTCTATGTGTGAGGAAGTTTTTGAACCAAGGGAGGAAGTCAGTACTTATTGCGACTCTTAGAAGGGTACTGAGTAGAGCTACAGGATCAACAATGTTGAAGGCTTTGCTGAGGTCTAAAAGATGGCACCTATAAGGTGGCCCTTGTCCATATTGTGCAGTATGTCATCTGTCAGCATGTGGAGAAGGATATGACCAGACCAAGGCCAGACGAAAATCTATGCTTGTGAGTAAAAATAATGTTCTGTTATTAATGCAGTCATTTGGCTGTGAGAAGTTTTTTTTCCCTAGTATTTTCTGCACTGTAAAAAGTACTGCATTTTTATTAAAGGCCTTGATATCCTTAGGATTTGCAGTTCTGGGTAAAGCTTTAGACAGGGTGTCTTTCTATTCATTAGTAAACATATTTTTGGAAAGGCATAGGCTGTAAAGGTGTAGGAGTCTAGGCATGATATGTTATAGGACTGAGGGAATACAAATGTTTCTTATATCGGCTCAAATACCAAGGCAATAGTCATCTACCACGTAGGGCATCACTCTTACAAATAAAAAAATAGAGAGCAAAGGATCAAGATATCCCAACTAATAGAACAACAGTAAGAGAAGTGGATGTATATTGTTCACTAATAAAATAAAGTCTAGGTACACATCAGCTAATAATGTTTGTCAAATGCTGTGCTTAAATATTTATTTTCTATTTGTTTATCAAGTGGGTGGGCTGGTCTGTTAACCATAGTCTGTTGCAACCCAAGCTCAGTCAGCAGGCATAGACAGTCAAAAGCAAAAAGCAAAAACACTCAGGGATTAGACACATCACACCTAAAAGCGTAATCTTGGGATTTGTAGTGGACTTGGAAGATCTGCCTGATAAGCAGTTTTTGAACCACAATTACTGATCCTCCATTAGCCCTGCAAAGAGCAGCAAAGCAATATGATTACATGGGCTTATGAAATTCAAAACCCCTTGGCAGAAGAAATAACTTTACAGATAAAATATTGGAGTATATGTAGGGTGGGAATGTACTAATTATTTTTTTTTTTTTTTTTTCATTGCTTTCAAAAGAATTTTTATTATGTTTCATAACAATATAAGTTGTTTACATATATTCAAAGAAGAAATTGATTATTAGTTAAAAGAAGAAAACATAATAGTAAAAGGAAACAAAGTATATACATAGTGTCTAAATAACACAGTATTACAATATATCAAAAAAGAAAAGAAAAACATAATGTTACATTAAACAAAATACAGATCTTTGTTTAGAATATTCTCTAGATTGGACCAGACCACATAGTATATGAATAGGATGTTCTAGTAGTTCTTGACTTAATAGTCAACATTTCTAAACAGACTTCAGAAAGAATATTTTTGAATTCTGCAAACGAAGGTGTGTGTTCAGATTTCAAATTTTTAGTTATTGTTTTCCTAGCTGTTGTTAACACAGACCATAAAAGAGGATATTTGATTTTTCTAATACAAGAAGGGATTGGAGTATTGAATAAAACCAAAGATTTGGTCAAGACGAATCTATCTGTAAAAAAGAGCTTGAAGAAGATTGTTGATTTTTTCCCAAAATTTCTTTAAGACTACACAATCATAGAATATGTGTGACCAGCCAGGTTTAGAATCTGATTTACATCTCCAGCACAATACCGTATCTTTGGTAATCAATTCTAATTTATGTGGTGTGAAGAAAGCTCTATTCATAAATTTCCAAGCATATATTCTCCATCTTAATGATGAGGTAGTTAGTTTGGATGATTCCAAAATTATTATTTTGTATCTAATTCTGTAGGAATCATATTACTGGTTGTGATTAAGTAAGTCCAGTAACTATCAGGAATATTTTTTTGTTTCTATATTAATTATTTTATATATTATTGATAGTTTACATTTAATAGTTGTGTTTTGTTGAATAAAAGAGGTGAACATTTTTATTAATTTAGGAATTGGAGAGCTTGAATTTTGTGGAACTGAATTCATTTTGTTAAACAAAAACGTTCTAAGAGATTGAAGTTGTAACCAATCAAAACTGTTTAATTCAAAATGTATAATTAGATGTTCTAGTGTTATTAAATTATCATCTTGCAAAAATTGGAACCAACAATTTAGTTTTTTTCCTTTAATGGGAGAATATTAGTCAAATTGGAAGTGACAACAACATCTTTTTGAATGCAATAGGGAATAAAATGAATGTCTAATATTTGTACATCATGTTTTTGTATATATAATTTCGAAAATCTTTTAAGAAGAGCTTCATATAATGAGATGTATTACTGGGAAGTGTATTTAGAGAAAAATAATTTTCAATATCCATATAAATGGGTTATTTATAATTAAGAGTTTACTAGTATTGGTTCACTCAGTGTCAAAACAAAGGACTTCTTGAAATTTCTTCCATTTCGCTAAATAGCTCTCATTTAACAACAGTAGGAAAGTCTTAATTACTGATAGATTATAATTCTAAGTCTGGAAGGCTTATACCTACTAAAGACCAATCCCTCATATAATTTGCGATGGATATTCTAGGTGAATTTGGTTGCAATAAAAATTTCAAAATCACTGTGATGAATTATTTAATTTTTTGGGGGAAGTTAATGAAGTAGGTTGAATTATGTAAAGAATTTTAGGTAGAATGATCATTTTGATAATTGAAAGTTTTTCTTCCATTGTGAAAAAAAGATGTTTCCATTTATTAAAACCTGTTTGATCTTTGTTAATTAATCCAGGGAGGAATTTCTTAAGTCTATCAGTATAAATGGACAAAAATATTTTATAATCAATATTTAACAGAGCTATTGGTCTATATGAATAGCATTTACAGGGGTCATTATCCATTTTCAACATAGGAGAGATGAGTGTATATTTCCAAGAGGGAAGGATTGTAAACAGCTCTTGACATTGGGAAAAAAACTTGATGTAATAAGAGAAGTGACTCTTTAGGAAGTAATTGATATATCTCTAGGATGATTCCGTCATTACCAGGAGCCTTATTTTGTTTTAAAATATTAATTCAATTTTTGATATCAGATAACAAGATGGGTTTATCTAATGTGTTAACTTGCTGTTCCAATAATTTATTTTTAGTACATCTTTTAATAAAAGAATTTACCTTTATTTTAGAGTCTAATACATTTGAATTTTAATTAATCTTGGTAAAATTATTTCTAAATTCCATTAATATATCCCCCAGATCTGTTACCAACCTCTTTTTTTCAGAAAATATCTCTTTAATATGATGCATCTTATTTAACCTCTTAGTTTTGGTGGCTAATCTCTTTAATGATTTAGGATTAGTAGAAAATGTTATAAATTTAAATCTCTCTAAACTAATCTTGGTCTTATGATTGAGGATTTCTAAATATTTATTATTTATGGTATTAATTTATTTAGTTCTACTGGATTTAGTTATCTGTTTTTGTAATTTAAGAGTCAATTTTTTCTTGTAGAACTTTTATTTTTTTTCCCCAAAGTTGCTTTTGTTATTGTACCAATTAATTATTCTCCCCTATAAATATGCTTTAAGAGCATCCCAGATATATATAAACAGATGTACATTCGTTTGTATTAATATTAATAAAATTCTTAGTTTCAGAAACAATAAAATCTTTAAAATCAATTAAAGTAGTCAAATATGCTGGTATTCTTCTAATTTGAGGGATATAATCTGAGTGCTGGGACAGTTCAAATACTATTGCATTATGGTTGGACAATGGGCAAGAATGAACTTTGACTTTTTGTATATTATTAATTAGATGATTTGAGATATAGATTCTATCAATTCTAGAGTATGTGCCATGTCTTGGGGAGAAGTGTGTATAAAAAAGTGATTTTGAGTCAGCGAAATCATTAATGTCTCTAAAATGAAATGATTCAGTAAATCCAATCAAATTTTTCACAGGTGAAGTTATCAACCTCTTTCTAAAAGCAGTAGAATATTTTTAATTTATTATACAGTTAATGTCTCCAGCGAATATGATGTTTCCTTTTGAGAGGTGTACTATTTGATCTAGTTGTTGTTTGACAGTATGAGAACCAATCCCAGGAATCCAATATATATTAATGAATGTGTATTTTTTATTCAATTCTAAAGTGCTGGCACATAGCATACCTTTATCATCACTGTATGTATTTATTATTCTAGTAAAAGGGATGTAATTGTTCCCTAAAATAACATCTCTTTTTTTGTTGATGATGTGAACTAGATAATACAGAATATTTCCTATTATTGAGTCTGTGTATGTCTTTCCTTTAGTAAATGTGTTTCTTGTAGAAAAACATTAGAATTGAAAAGATTAAATATATAAATTCCCCCTTTTACAGTCATTATTTAATCCGCATAACTTTATCATCACTGTATGTATTTATCATTCTAGTAAAAGGGAGAGAATTGTTCCCTAAAATAACTACATCTCTTTTTTTTTGTTGATAATGTGAACTAGATAATACAGAATATTTCCTATTATTGAGTCTGTGTATGTCTTTCCTTTAGTAAATGTGTTTCTTGTAGAAAAACATTAGAATTGAAGATTAAAATATTTATATAAATTCCCCCTTTTGCAGCCAATTATTTAATCCATTAATATTTATAGAAATACATTTTAATGAAGACATTTTAAAGGATAAGTATGTATACTAGGGTATGATCTTTTAGATGGTTATATGTGTTCGTATATGTGTATATTCTTACTGTAATTAAGTAGGAATTAACAGATTTGTGATCCAAATTATACAAGATTAATGTATTAGTTAAACATCTTGAAATATTAGACACCAAAAAATAACATATATTAACTATATACACATAAATTACAACTATATTCACCATTACCCCCTTCATGGAGTTCAAAAGACTCCTAACTCAAACATGGTACTGTTTGAGTCAACCACCCTCTTACCAACAACAGTAAATTCCTCCCCACCATGATAAATTATACATATTTTTATTTTGTGACAAAATGCAAGAAATATTAAAATGTTATGTGTAACTCATAAATCAATATATTAAGGAATCAAAGTTTGAAAATAACACTTATCATGGAAAGCATTAAAAGAAAGAATCAAGTGTTAATGATTATTTGAGTATATTGTGGATGGAACAAAATTGTTAATGAGTATAGTGGATGTATAGCAAGATAAAAGACTATATTAATCAAAACAAGACATGTTGTCTAAAATGTAGATATAATCTTAATTATTTTTATATATAAAAAAATATACATAAACCAAAATTTAAAGCTGTTAACTTTCAATCAGAAAATAATATAAATGTAATGTATAATGTGAAGATATATAAAATATAGTAAATGTAAGTTAGCCAATCACATTCCAACCTTTTAATGATTGAATATAATCTATACAACCTTGGAACAAAAGCATGTATTTAAATGGTTCAAAACCAGCTAAAAACAGAATAAATGTAGAGGAAGATAAATAAATTCCTAATGATATTTTTTTCATCACTTATTCTCTTGTTTAGCTATATATTTTCCAAACAGAATGAAATTAAGTATATAGGTCAAAATCTGATTAGCAAAACTGTTACACTCACTATTCTTCCTTTTTTTATATTAAAAGATGTTTTGGGACAATGTAACATACTCAATTAGTCTCTTACTAGATAAGATGAACTAGCAAGTAAATAGGAATTAAATTAAAACAATTTCTACTAGGTCATCCCTTCCTTTCTTACAAGACAATAAAAGATCAGTACATTATAATATAAATATGAATTTCATATCAGATCCAATAAAACTGCAATAAAACATTAATAGTTGTAGTATTCTGTCTAATAATATCATTTTTTTTCCCTTCCCCTTTCTTTTTTTTTAAACAGTAGTAAAACATGTTATATTCGTGTTGCAGGACAGTCACACTTGGTTTTAGCAAACTGTAGAATAGAAAATGAATTTGCTTTCTTACAAATACTCCTACAACAGTTGTACATCTATAACCTGTTTTTACAACAGAGAAGGGTACCAAGCAGGGCTGCTGTACAGTTTAGAATTAAAAATATGAATGCATACAGCTAAGACATATTTTTTTTCCAAATGCTCCATCAACAGTTGTATATCTATAACTGGCTTACCCAACATAAAAGGATACCAAACAAGGCAGTTGTATAGTTTAGAGTTATAGTTTAGAGTTAAAAATATGAATGAATACATCTAAGACATATTTCTTCTTTCATACTTTACATCTGCAGTATTACTATATGTTCGCATGTTTACTCATCAATTTACTTTCCATGCTAAAAGCAAGTCCTGTTAAATTCCTGTCTCGCCAATTTTTTAAAAGTGATACATTTCAATAAAACATATTACATTATATCATTCCCTGTAATGTGTGGTGATGGTCTCTGACTGCCTTACATGCTTATAGATGTTCTGACTGAACTGAAAGGACCACACACCTTGGAAATGAAGCACAGAAAAAGATGCACTACATTGTTTTACTCTAATGCATTAACATACAGATCAGTAAACATATATAGTACTGTACTTTAAAAGAGATGCTATGCACGTGAATAAATAAAGCAATGATGACATTACTTTTGCTGCTGCTTACTAACAGACAAAAAGAGAGTATTAAATGGATGAGCAAACATGCTGGTAAAGAAGCAACATCATTTAACTAACATGCATAAAAAGGTTAGTTCCCCACTATTGAGCGTATTCTAATATTGTATGCACTCTTTATAACTGCTGCCCCAACAACAAAGAGCACCACTTCTATGTTTTCTTTTGCCTACATGCTTCTTCAAAGCTTATATTACTGTGAAGATCACTATGAAGAGTATCACAAGTAACGTTTGAAGGTTCCATTCAGTTCCTGCCTCCAGGGGACAAAGTTTGCATTACTGAGATGTATTTGCGGCTTTGCGAGCAGAAACCAGTTTTCTTTTGAAAATAGAAGTTCTAATGCTCGAGACATCATTCCAGTACCAATTAAAGCTTACTTTTGTTGCTTTTAGTGGGAACCTCTCAATATACACAAAAAAAAAAAAAAAACAATGGAATTGAGCTTGTATAGTGCTTGCGAACCTCGGAACACTGACCAAACAGTCAACACAAGCCATCGCTCAAACATTTATCACATCAAAAGCATTATTAAAAGAAAAAAAAAAAAAACAATGCTTGAACCCAAGCGAAGACAGCAAATGAAATACAATGTATAAAAGCAAACAGACATCAGCTGCGGCACTCAGTTCTAACAACTGCACAACATAGAAACTAACTGCTCATATTACATTAATATTAGCACATTCAAAACGAACGCATTGAACCTCTTAATCTCCCCTCCCAAAAGCACAATTATCTAATTATTTTAAACTACCCAACAAGCATTCACAGTTTATTTGAACTGAAATACTGTTCTGGGACTTACCTTATTTATCTTATTAATCAATCTATAATTCACAGATATAATAGTAAAATGAGTTTTTGAGAAGGATAAAACTGTGAAACATATTGGTGAAAATCTAAAAGGGCTTAAAGAAAAAAAATAGTAAAATGAAACGGTTATTTGTCCTTGAGTTTCTTTTTTTCTGAGGATTTCCAGGAGTTATTCTCTGCAATTCTCTTTAATGAAGAGCTGTTCCATTCCATGTCTTCAAGTTTGTCAATTAATTTGTGTGTTTTAATGTATGATACAGCAGGGTCAATACCATCAAAGATTTTAATTCTCTCTGTGAGAAATAGTTTTAGTCTGGCTGGGAACAGAAGGTGTACCTTTATTTGGTTCTTTTTTAGTTCCTTAATTAAAAGGTAAAAAGAGCTTTATTTTAACCATAACTGCAGAAGAATAATCATTGTCAAAATGTATAGTACTGTCATTTATTCTTAAAGGGGACTTAGACCATGTAGTTTTACTAGTTCTTTATCTTGTGAAGACATGAATTTCACGATAACAGATCTAGGAGTGATTTTATTAGAAGGTGTAGCAATAGATCTGTGTCCCCTTTCTATCCCAAATGAAAGGGCTTCAGGAAGATTTAAGACAGTTGGTAAACATGTAGTTAAAAAACTTGCCATGTTACTTCCTTCTATGTTGCTTGGCAAATCAAAAATCCGTAGGTTGTTCCTGCGAGACCTGTTTTCTAATTCATCAATTTTATTTTGAAGAGATGTGTTTTGTTTCAGAAGGAACTCTATGTTATTTTCTCCTTCTTGAAGCCTTCCATCCACATCTGTGAGAGATTGTTCTATGTCAGATATCGGAGTCTTTTGAAGTTGTAATTCCTTATGAATTAAATTCATCTGCTTTGAGCATTTCTTTTGTGTCCATTTTGTCAAGTTTCAATGACATCTCTTATAGAGTTGTTAAAGATAAAAGTTATTTCTTAATAGAAGAATCTGAAGAATTATTCTTGGTATAACTCATCTTTCAGGCAGAGATGTTGTAATGTGATATTTGAAGATTTTGACAGGAAAATTTCATGTAAAGTAAATATTTTTTTAAAACAATCCACAAGTAAGTTGATAGAAGTCAGGAAATGCCATAAAAAGTCCAAATGGATTATTTTTGAAGTTTAAATCCTGTCAGAAATAAGAAGAATTGGCAGAGCTGGAAGAAGCTGCTGCTAGTCAGTGAACATCTTGGCCACCAGAATATACTAATTCAATCAACCTGGCTTCCTGATGATATGGCAGTACTATTCGATGTGCTTTGCCTGATGCAAACAAATAAGTAATGACAGGGCATCTCAAAGGTAACCTTGGAAAATGGCAAAAAGACATTCAAGGAAGGATGCCTCTGCCACTGTGGTGTACCTTACAGAATTCTGTTGTAATACTATGCTTTCTAAAGCTATCTTGTCAGACAGCAAGGTTATAACGTAGTCGTCCCCAGACTAAACTTAATCTCTGGATTGAGCTTTTATTCAGTGCTGGCAGTCCAAAAAATGGTACTGGGTAACTGAGCCTAACAGACAAATCAAAATAACTAATCAAAGAACATATGTTAATCTTAGCAAGTTGATGGGGGAAGCCAAATTCTGTATACTGGGAAGCCATTCACTGTAAACTTGTGGAAAATCAACCAACATTAAGTACAACAGAAAGCAGAGTTTATGGGTAATGGGAGGGAGTATCTGGAGTAAATTTAAAGAATTGTATCAGTAAGAAACAGACATTCTTTTGGAGCAAACATATCCTTTCATAAAGACAGACAACAGAGACTGTTACAGGACGAAATGGACCGTGTGACAGGGGTAATCAAATTAATGGTCAAGAAAGAATCTCTATTCTTTTTTGAAGAACATTGAAAAATTATTTTGCACTTCCAACAAGCATTATGTGTAAGCAAAAGAAATGCTACCATCCAACAGTCATAAAAGTAAAAACATGAACCTGGAATGACATTTGATAAGGTAGGGAGAGTTGACAGCTTGCCCTGTTGACAGAAGATACTGTTGTCATTCCAAGTTAAAACTGCTGGATACACTGAAGACTAACCCTTAAACGTAGTACTGGATACCAAGGAAAAGATGATAAAAGCATGATGAAAAGGTACATGCATGAGGCCAATGGCAGAATGGCCCTCAGTAAGTTTTAATATGATAATGCAAGTTTCAAATCTGATCAGTTCTTAGTTCAGTTTGATCTGACTGGCAGTCACACTAAATGCACAGCTGTAGCCATTTTCCTTGTAATAATGTTAAGTCTTTTCTGAAGGAAACAAACTTATACTAGAACTAATGTGCAACAGTGAGCAAGTAAGCATCATTAAAGCAACTCAACAACAATGCATTGACATTTACTTCCCCTGCTCTAAGGTACATATATCTTGAAGTTTGGTATATGTAAATATGAGGAAGGAAAGGAACAGTTCTCTGCAAAAACAACTTAACAGCATTAAAACTACTAGAAGGAAAACAGATTCTAATATGTGCACTTATAATGTGCAATGCTGTTATTTACTTAAAGCAGTTACTTAGCATTGTCAATTTACTTACGTTTTTTAAATCATTGTCAATGTAATTGTGTATTAATAAATATCCCAGGACGATGCTACACACTGCCCTAATTAGAGTTACCGTATGTATGCACCAGCAGAAGTACCAATTTCTAGTGAGTGCATGTCTTTCTTTTTTCCCATTCATAATATATAACATTGTAAAAAACTTTGCTCATTAGACCAGCAACAAATAGCTTTATTTGTATATTTCCATTTGCTAACAAAGAACGTCCAATACAGAAATGCAATTTTATCTGCTATGCACACAAAAAATTTAAAAAGTTGCAGACGGCCAATAAGGGTTTATTCAAATCAATAAACATTTTCTGGAATGTATCATAAGCAATAACAAAGAGCTTAAGACCTGTATATCTGCCTTCACTAGTACCGGCAAAATTAATGTATATAGACAATTAGCCTAGCCACAGTCTTACCCCTCAACCAGTCCACAATGCTCCTATTTTGGGACCGATTTACCTCTACACATGCAGTATTAATTTTTGGAGTTATGTCCCTATTTTCAGGTTTTATTTACCTCTTTACACAATTTTCTGACCCCGCCCCCTCTTGATTTTTGAAGCTTTCTAGTACACAGAAAACCATACTGCATGACAATCATACTAGTGGCAACAATAGTTTAATTAAAGAGGACACACTTCTTATATCTTTCTTTTTCAGAAGCAAAAATAAATAACATTGTTTCACTGAATTTTGCAAGGCTTTGTATTAGAATACTACCCCAATGGCATTTCTGCGATTGCACAGAAATGGGTGTGGCGAAAGTGACTGACATTGTAAGGGTGTGTGAGGTGGCATGGTAATCATGGATGACATGCAGATTTGCAACTGTTATCATGAATATTCATTGTGTGGTCGTACTGTGCCGTTCAAGAAATGTTCTTGCTGGGGGAGTTCTTCTTTCCTTTTTTCTTTTTTTTAACATGTAAGGACAGTCCATAATTCATAGCCAGGCACAAACTCAGCATTATACACAGTAATACTCAATATACACAAGTTGATGTTTTTCTGCAGGCACAATTATGGTAGCGGCTTAATGCACAGTGTACTTTAACCAAAATCAGTTTTGTAGTGTAGTTTTGTACAGTAATCGCTTTTGCAGGGGGGCAAGCACCCCTGCTACTTAAATATACCAACTCCAAGTTAGCACTGCTTTGTGGAAATTGAGTACTTGTGGACTCAGTGGCTACAGACCAGTAAATAATGGAATTCACTCATACACTAATTCCTTTTCATCAGAATGCATTTTACTGAAATTGTTCATTTCTTGACAAATGTTTTATTTGTCATAACTATCCAAAACAGGCATACTTTGGTACTTGATTGTCACGTTGTATACTACGATTAAATTAGTGCTTTCTACCAAGTATGTATTTACAAACTGAGATATGCAGGGCATCAGTTTTGATGTCAAGTACTATGCGAGCCACGTTACAGAAGTAGCCTAAAAACTGCTGTTTTCTACCAATAACTACAGTTGCGTATCAGTGCTTACAGTTGCATAATATCTGTAAGCAACATTTAGCTTCCGCACAGCTATGGTCTGAGAAATATAGAGGAATAAATGTTAATCTTTACAATTTTGAATGAATGGCATTCACTTTATTAATTTTTATTTACTTAACACTGACAGCTGTTCTACTGGCTTGTTTCTCTGTATCTTCAGAAAATGACATACACCCACTAAAGATGCCCTTGTGGGGCTGACGACAGACATTCTGTATGTGTGTGTGTGTGTGTGTATATATATATATATATATATATATATATATATATATATATATATATGTATTTGCATTCAGGTCAGTTACTGCACAGTTACAGCAACGTGCACATTCAACTATTTTGAATGAAGTACAATTGAATGTTCTGAATATTCATATTGCTGACGAAGGTCTTCTTATGTTTATTCAGACTTACACAAACAATAGTCATGTGTAGGGTGTTGGATGGTGTTTGGGTGGTCCTTGCTACTGCGCATCTGGTGGGGTAGTGTTCTAATACAAAGCCCATTTTGCCAATCACTATTTTTAGACATCTGTTGCTAAGTAATAACCCACATTACTACTGGAACAGTTATGAGCTATTTGGTATTCAAATTCTATGCTAATCAGATGCCAGGATTTGTGGCCAAATGTTTGTTGCATTTCCGTAAAAAGGGCAATAGTTGAAAAAATGCAAAAATATACTTCAAGGCTGGTTAAACAGGACAATGCACTTGAACTGCTCCATGTTCAAATCACCATAGGTAAAATCCAATACCACTTCCTTCCAAGCTATAGGTCCCCCTCTATGACCCAGGAGACACATACCATGTATTTAAACTTATTAAAACACTAACCATCCAACCCAATACCATATTCATGGGTGACTTTAATTACCCCACTATTAAATGGGAATCCTATATGACATCAAACGTACATGCATAGAGATTCCTGGATTTTGTAAACACAAACTCCCTGGACTAGACAGTCAATACACCAACCAGGGGGTGCAACAATACTGGATCTGGTCCTCACTAATATGGGAGAGTGCAGCACACTCCCTAGGGTAATGCCTTCGCAGACCACAAAATAGTCTCCTTTGAAGTAAAAATAAAACCTGGACCCCCCCACCTAAACTAGGAATATTCAGGAACTATTCTAAGGCTAACCTCCTGCTATTAAGTGAGAACCTGGCAAAATGTCAAGCCCCTATAAACCCTGAGAACACTTCTGCCTATGCAGAACTGTTAACTGAAACCCTGGGCAAGCATGTTAATAGCTGTATAGAGGCAGCCGTATCCTCCAGGAAAAACTACAGAACTAACTGAAAAAAACAAGCCACCCTGGTGGAATCACAAAATCAATCGGATGTATAACAGGAGGAAGAAAATCATGGCAAAAATTAGGAGGTGCAGCACCCAGCAGGATAAAAGCACTCTCATTAAACTAAACAAACAACTCAGAGAATAAATAAAGTCTAGCAAAGCTAAATTTGAGGTAAGATTGGCCTCCCAGGCCAAGGACAACCACAAAACATTCTTTAGCTTTGTCCGCAACCTCAAAGGCAATACACAATTGTGTGCAGAGCTCATTGTAAATGGTGCCACCTTTACTGAGACAGACGATATAGCAAACCTCCTGGCTGATAAATTCAGCTCCAACTTTACTCCTCTCCCCCTCAACTTTTCCTCAGGAAATATCATCAAATATAACTCCCCCTACTATCACTAGGGAACAGGTCCTTAACGCTCTCTCTAAGACCAAGAACACTGCATCAATGGGCCCAGACAATATCCCAGGATGCCGTCTAAACAGCATGAAACATTACCTATCAGGGCCTCTGGAATTACTATTTAACTGTAGCCTCTGCACAAAGGTGGGCCATCTACAGACGCTGGAAACTACAGACCCATAATTCCCACTAGTCTTATATGTAAAGCCGTGGAAAGAATTATCATGGAGATAATCAACAGAGATAGAGTAAACGTCCAGATGCTGGACCCAACCCAGTTTGGTTTCGTAAAGTGCAGATCATGCCTACTCAATCTGGTGGACTTGTTTGAGAATGTCATCAAAGCAAAGGATGACACAAAATCGTTCACACTGCCTACCTTGTCCTGGCCAAGGCATTTGGCACAATGCCCTACTCGGGCATTGTTGACAAACTCATGAGGTTAGGTACAAACCCGTATGTCACCTGGTGGATAGCCAACTGGCTCTCAGACAGGACCCATGAAGTTAGAACTGGGGAGTCCACCTCTACAAAGAGGAAAGTCACAAGTGGAGTCCCACAGGGATCTGTCCTTGGACCGCTCCTCTTTGGCATTTACTTCTCAGAAGTCAAGGTCAATGTCAGTGGTCGCTGGATGACTAAATTTGCAGAGGATTGCAAATTAGGAGCTGTCATTAAATCTCACACTGACAAAAATGTTCTCCAGGAGGGGCTGACACAGACAAACAACTGGTGTCAGAGTCATGGACTAAAACTAAATGCCAGAAAATGCATAATAGTATCCTTTGGGAAGTCATCCATCCCTGGTAACTATCATATTGGCAACACACTCCTTAGACTTAACCCAGTAGTCAGGGACATAGGGACACACATAGATAGTAATTTAGCCTTTGATCATAACGTGTCTACAGTGATGAGAAAATCAATCTATGTTGCACAACTTATACACAAAGGTATGGCATCTAAGTCCAAGGAAGTCATTGTTCCACTGTATTCCACATTCATCAGACATATCATTGAGTACAATGCCCCTTTTGGTATGTACCCAACCAGACATATCCAACAACAGGAATGTCCACAGAGGTTTCTCACTAAAAGAATACAGAGCATAAGTAATATGTCCTATACAGACCACCTCAATGCCCTATCCCTGTATTCTGTTTACCACAAGCTTTTGAGGGGAGAGCTATGCCTGGCATACAGAGCACTGTCAGACCCCACTCTGATGGAACTCTTGCATTTCCACAAAACAAACAGTACCATTATTACCCATTCTAAAGAGTTAAACCTTACCACTGATATAAATAGGACCTGCTGGAGAGATAAGTATGTATCCGAGAGACTACCCTGTCTATGGAACAGGCTCCCCATCCATGTGAAGCAGAGTTTCTACCTAATCCAATTCAAGTGCAACTTGGACAATTGGATGGGAAAATGGAAATTCATCCCTGGTTTGGCAACTATGTCTCTGATGCAATCAGGTAACCTGTAAATGGTTCATCTCCCAGGCTCATGCTTACACTTATCAAAGGTATCAGAACTCGTCAGGAATTTGGAATGTTTGGCTAGGCTTAAAAAGACCCCTGTGTCTGTTAGCTTAGTAAACACCTAAGAACCTATGCAGCACCTAGGGGCAAACTTTATAAAGATGCTTATATTTTTGAATGTGAGGTGGGACTGCATTGGGAAATTGATTCGAATATGGAATATTAGCTTCAGAATGAGTGACAAAAGGTATGTCAGTCCAAGGAACAGTGCACTCTAATACCTCTCAAATGCACCTCTTTACAAGGAATGTTCCTCATTTGGGGTCTTAAAATATTCATGTTCCTCGAAGTTCCATATTGAAAGGGTCTGTCACCCATTTAGCATTAGCAAGTTTTTAATTTGATATCCATGGTAAATATAACTGACTCATACTGAATCATTAAAAGCATTATTATATAATATCACATCTTAACTATCCTATGAGCTTCACAGATGAATTTGGGGTGAATGTTCCACCTTTTGCCCATTTGTTCCACATTATGAAAGGTGGTGTTCCTCATTTTGGAGATGGAAGGTTGAGAGCTATGCACTCTAATACACTGGATGGACTAGTACACTGGATGGACTAGTTTAACTCAAAGCTCTCAAAAGTATCAGGGTCAAATCAGGAGCACTTTTAAAACACTAGTACTATTAACTTGACACATTGACAGAATAAAAGAATGTGAATTAATACACATTTTATGAAGCAAACTAAGCCCACAATTTTTTATTGTCATTATTTATTAAGTGTAGCAGCTCACCACCATTTCCCCAAAAGGCACCAGTTTTAGGAAGGAGGACAAAGCTAAACTTTAATTGAAACTCGTGGACAGTTGAAATGTATGCTTTAACTGCAATCCGAAAATTACCTTTACACATATATATATCAGTTTAATTTTTTTCAGCATTTGGTAATGTGTAAATTAATTTATGTATGATTATTTAAAAAACAAAGGACATGGTTTTTCAAACATACATTCTTAATTAAAAAATCAAGACACTGCAACTAAACGAAAACAGTAAACAGCGAGATGTAAAAGATCACTCACCGGTAACCTAAATTCTACATTATCTTGGGCTAATAACAACAAATACCTCCTGCACGAATTAGCCCTGGACAGCGCCATCTTGATGGTTCTACACATAATTAGCATCGGCTTGAAATCGCTAACTGTAAAAAATAGAGTTCCGCAATTTCCTTTCTACATCCGCCCTGCCTGTCTCTCGTGTCCCTTCTTATCCCTTATAAAACTGGCGATTTAATGAGCTAGTGGATGACCCTTAATGTGTAATGACAGTCATTACAGACTTGTTTTACTTCATCAATTTATGTTAATTCACATTTCTTATCCAGCCTTTTCCTGTACGATTTGGGGCATTTGTGAGAGGTGAAGAGCTCTACTGGTGTTTCAGACACGATAAGAATGTCCTTAAATACTCTAACATGGGTATTGTTTTACTGTTATTCGTTTATAAAATTGTCTTTCTTTAAAGTTCCGGAAGATCAGTGTGTTCATTTTCATTTATATTTGCTCGCAATGCCACTTATTGAATGCACGGGTATGAGCTAATATGCTCGAGTAACGTCTTGCTGTCAACATTAGCAGGTTGTGTAAACCCGTTTTATGTTGAGAGTTGTTGTGGTCATTAGCTGTATATCGGTGCGCTGATTCTTAGCAATTTCTCGTATTCCAACAACCGTTGACTTAGTAAACGGATTCAGTGATTTCGAAGAGGTCAAAGTCATTTGATCAGTGCATCACTGCAGTGAAAGCACCGAGCCTTTGATGTGGGAGCACTGCTTGAGCTGTCAGTTGCCAGACTTTTCTGTGAACTTTACTT
>NC_056725.1:921339600-921344600 GCF_019279795.1 Protopterus annectens | reverse complement strand
CCATGGAAAAAGGTACACAGATAAAGGGTGAAGCAGGAGTGAAAACAAAGCAGGAATGGACGTGATAAACTTAACAAAGATAAGCAAGTGCTATGAGACCAGCAGCAGCTGTTTTAAAAATTGGACATACAGGAATGTGCAGCTATCAGCATTAGAAAACAAGAAGTTGTTCTCTGTATAAAGAGAAAAGATAAGACCCTGTCAGGAGTTCTCTGTGGAGTTCCGAATCCCTCATTTTTAAAAATATGAGGAGAAGGCAGTTCAAAGAAAGGCATCAAAATTGGTGTACTATATGAACATATAAAAAGAGGCTAAAGGAGCCTAAGGTGTATAGTTTTAAATATAGTAGAATGGAGACATGATGTAAAATGGTGGATATTCAAGAAAGGGCATAGAGTAAGAGTAGGTACCTTTTTAGCAAAAAGTGGGATGCATTAGAATTGCAAGACACATTTTGAAGATACAAGGTAGTTTAGTGGTTCAGATTTCTGCCTCTCAGATGAGGGATTCGGTTCAGGCCTAACCTCTAATCATTGTCTCTGAGGAATCTGCATATTGTTCCTGTGTCTCTGTGCTTCTTCCCTGTATACTCTAGCTTCTCCCCATGTCCTAAAACCATGTTGGATGACTGCTGACTTTAAACAGACCATATGCAGTACATTAAACTTTGCCTTTGTTGTCTGGATCTTGTCTGAAACTGGTATGCTTGCCTTATTAACAAACAGACAGCTATATGAATAAATGTTTCTGGATTCACACAAATGAGTAAAAGAATAGAACCAAAGCAGTCACAAAAGGTCACGCCAGCATCATCTACCTGTTTTCTATGATCGAAGATTATATTTTGTTTCTACTGTTTCTGTAACTTTAGCATTTTATGCATCACATCTGTGTTTGAAATATTTTTTTGTTTATAATATTATGTGGCATGGAACTATGCTTTATGTTGCTTTGTCAGTCATTTAGCTTAAGTATATGTCCCAGTTACGGCTCCTGATATGTTTATGTACAATAAACAATTTAAACCCATCACAGTGCCTCAGTGTCTCATTATCACAAGAGACATGCAACATTAACCACCATGAATAACAGATCAAAATTAAGTAGATGCCTGGTTCCAGCAACAGCTATTAAGCTGCACAGTTTTAGAACTGTGGCATCCTAGGTCTAGTTGTGCATCCCTTAATATTCTGTATGCATACATTCATTCATTATATTTATGAGTTCTACATGAATTCTTGAAATAAATGCTAAACTTTTGTATTAGATTAGATGTTTATTTTATCTAAATTAAATGCAGAATTCCTGATTAGTGTAATTCCTATCCCTTAAAAGAATGTTAGAAGAGAAATTAAAAGCCATAAGCATGTTTTGTACTGTTAAAGCCTCTAATCTAGATGAGCTGTAAGTAAACTGGCATCTCGGTTGATACTTTAAAGCAGATGTTTCAATTCCTGTAGCCTGGAAAAAAGCACAATTCACTATGAGTTAAAACTTGGCTAATTCAAGACTAGCTATGCTTCTTATTTAACAACTGCAGACAGTAAATTGGGTATGTCCCTGTGTACAGGGCAACTAGAACACTATGGAAATTTTGGTAGAAAATGCAAAAATATTTTGCAATGCAGGCTTCAGTACCTGTCTGCACTTCTCTTAAATTCATTATATTTTATCTTAGCATCTTAGCTTTAAATCCAGACAAAGGGTATAATAAAACATGTATGTGATGCAATCTGTGTACTTGGCATGACATGAAAAGTTTATCTATACTCTTTATATGCTGTCAGTAGTTTTTTTTTTTACATCCATGGCCTGTCATCACAGATACTAAAATCCCCCTAAACCTGTCAAATTTATACTGTTCACTAAAATCTAAAGTAAAAGTTATCACACTGCACAGCAAAAGAGAATTACAAAATCAAAAGCCTTAGCTCACTCAAGACAGCCTCCCAAACCCAGATTTGCATGTAATTTTAAAGAAAAAATAAAATAACATTTAAAAAATGTAGTGAAATAGAAAACACATTTACCAGTCACTTCACTGTAGATAATATTTCTTTTTCTTCGAGGTATGGGTGATCTTGGAGTTGGTGTATAGACATTTGGGTGGTAAGAGGCTTGTCCACTGATGCAGGGGGTGTGGTGGCTTGCCCCACCCATGGGGGGGTGCAGGATGGACTGCCCTCCCTGCAAAAAGAAGATTAAAGGAGAAGAGAGTTTTTCGAAATTTGCTCTTCTGTGTTTTCGGTCTTTTTTTTTGTTTTGTTTTTATGGCTTGTCGACACTTGATATTTCGAGTGTCAACATTTCAGTAGGAATCCAATGCGCACACACACAAAAAAAATCATCTTAGAACTAGACTTCATTACTAGAAACTTCTGCAAATGACCCAAATCCCTATTCCAGGGGTCTCAAACTCAAATAATCATGGGGGTTGTATGAGAACTATAACATACAGCAGAGGGCCATAATCTCAAAACGAAAGACAGTCAGTGCAGTTAAGAATGTAATATAGTAGCTTACCTCACTCACTATTATGCTGGTTTGAGGACTGCTTATGGCCAAAGCACCGTACATTCAGAGCAGTTAATGCAGCACATAATTTGTAGTTGTAAAATAAGGAGTAGCATTAGAAAAGAGACAGTAATGTTTATGAAATGAATGTGTACAGTATTAATAGTTCTTCTTCTTTCGGCTTTTCCTGGTTAGGGGATTGCCACAGTGGATCACCTGTCCGCTCATGATTGGCAGTGGAGTTTTACGGTGTTGTGTTGCCAGCCCGGCGCCCAACCTTCCTCAGAAGGCACACACTCATGCCTAGGGCCAATTTGGAGTGTCCAATCCACCTACAGCATGTCTTTGGGATGTGGGAGGAAACCGGAGCACCCGGAGGAAACCCATGCGACCACAGGGAGGACATGCAGACTCCGCACAGAAGGCACCCCAGCCAAGAATCGAAACAGAGAACCTCTTGCTGTGAGGTGGCAACTCTAACCACTGCATCACTGTGGCCGCCCTGTACAGTATTAATAGTTAAGCATGTAAAACATTTGAAACCTTTATGGTGAGGAGGTATTTAAGATACAGTCTTAGAGCATAAGGGAAGGAAAGGGATGTGTGTTGGTAGGGTGAAATGTTAAGGTACAGGCTTGGAAAGAAGAGTGGGAAGGGGAGGAGTAGGAATAATGGAGGGGTAAAGTGACAGCAGTGTGGGTCACTTTCTGACAATAACAGAATTCAGTGTAAATAGAAGGAGAAGGGAATTGGATCACATATGACTCATGGTAGAATTTACATTCTCTAATTTTGGGGAGGTCTGTTTTGAGCTGGGCTCAGAATTTGAGGACACATCATTTTATCTTCTTGGACTTTGGAGCTTATAATAGGAAGAGTGTGTTTGGTGCAGTATAATTTATTCTTTGGGGTGAGAAGGGATATTCCTGACAATGGTACCAATCTGAGGTTGAAGGTGGAGGATCTAGTGGTGAAATGGCTAGCAATGGCAAGAAACGAGTCTTGTTTCAATTTAAAAAGAAGTGAGCCAAGAAGTAGCTCGAGTAGTTGTTTTATTGCTAGCCAGTTGGCTTTTATAAATGTCTGACAGTGGTGCTTTCTTTAGGGGACAAAGTAATCTGTAGATATGGTTAGGAGGAAATTGAAGTACCATTACGTTTGTTTAGGATGTTCTTGCCAGTAGTGGTATGTCCTTCAGGTCAGAGGAATTGAGAATTTTTTCTGAGTTTAGGAAATTGTAGCCTTAGTCAGGGAGGTGTAGTACTGGAAGGTTAGTTAAGGATCTAGCCAGACTCGGAGCTAGCAAAAGTGATCTGCAGTTTCTTTTTGGTTCTTGTTATTGTATAGTAATTGCCATCTAACGGGGTTCCAAATGTCATGACTTCTGTTTTTGACTGTGTAATACATTTTAAAACTGTATTGTCTGGTTATATTACTCAAAAAGCTTGCAACCTATTGTTATAAAGGGTAATTTCACAAAAGTGGTGAATAATAACTGCTGGCATCTAGTTTGCAAAGAGATTGCTCAGTCATAGCTATCATTTGTTAACAGTAAGCCTTCTCAGTTTAGAAGTGTACACTGACTGTGTTCTGGTTATTGCATAATAATCTGTCTGATGGCAGATTGTTTCTGTAAAAGTGGGAAAGGTAACATCACTGAAAAGGTATTGTGAGCCCCTTCTGGAAATCATAGCCTAAAGAGGTCCTGAAAGATTCTAAACACTTATAATTCATAATTTATATAATGCTTTACAACAAAATCCTGATTTCTTTTTGCCTGAGAACTTGCAACAAGCTGTTTATGTGATTACTAGACTGATGGTTAATCATGAAGATTAAAACTAGAATTTCTTTCTTTGTGTTTGGAATGCATTCTCAAGCAGTGATAAATTGAAGGCATATCTGACTAAGAATAGTTCATGCTGATCACATGGTCTTAACAGGGTAAAGAGCTGAACTATATTCTTCATTCGGGGAAGAATAGGAAGGCTTATTCAGATCTGAGGCTGCTCTACTAAGTTAACATGATAAAAGAGAAGGCCTTTATCTTCTGTAGAAAAGAATTGAAGGGATATGTCCTGTAACATTACATTGCGCTTCTTCTTCCCTTTCTCCAGAGTCTTCAACAGCCTGTCTTTCCATTTACAGTTTATGACTGAAAACCATTTTCCAGAATTGGGGATTTATGATAATGAACCTGTGGTAGGGGAGGGGCTTGTTTGCAATAGAAGAGAGATAAAGAGAAGAAAGTTTTTGCTTATCCTGACAAGTTAATCACATGACACATTATTCAGCATTTTTTTTTAATTTTTTTTGTGGACAGTTTGAGGGTAACCAGTGATAATGGAGGTGCTTTCACTGGCTGCACATTCAACAATAGAAACTTCATTAGTTCCAGGTGTTTGGCTTAGACTTCTTTTTCTCACAGTGAGAACCAGTTAAGCTGAGCTTTGTGTATGCTTAAAGTTACCTTCACTATGATCATC
>NC_056725.1:921322100-921332100 GCF_019279795.1 Protopterus annectens | reverse complement strand
TCCAGCAATAGTGTTTCCCAATGCTTATTAATAATATCTCTAACCTGAGTAATATCTGCTGTAAAGTACAAAGGGAACCTTAAAAACTCATTCAACACTGCATGGGAAAATGTATCATTAACTTGAGACCTATCAGAAAAATAAGGAGCTGCTCTAGTGGTTCTTAACTCTTCCATGCTTTTTATTACCTGCCCAATCTCTCTTTCTTTATAATCTCATTGTCTGAACCGCGAACTTAAATCCCTTATTTCATCCTTGTATGATTCATTTAATGGATTAAGTCGTGATGCCCTCATATATTGACCTTTGACCACATTATCAAACACAAAACGCGGGTGCATACTCTCACGATGTAAAATTGTGTTTCTAAAACAATCTTTTCTATGTATCATGGTGTTAAGTAATCCATTCTCTAACCTCTCTATATGCACATCTAAAAATGACACGCTAATTCGTGAGTAATTCACTGTAAATTTTAGAAAAGTAGTTAAAGAGTTGACTTTATCAATGAATGTTAGCAAATTCTGCTCATCTTCCTTCCAAATAAAGAAAAGATCGTCAACGAAACGCCTATAGAAAGGTATCCACAATTTAAATTCATCCAATTCAAACAAGCTGGTTCTTTCCCATTCTGCCATCACGAGATTGGCGTAGCTATTGGCACAAGATGTGCCCATAGCTACGCCATCTCTCTGTAAGTACACTTGGTTGTTAAACAGAAACACATTATTATGTAAAACTATTTCCAAGAAAAAGGCTAGTAGATCAACATTCCTGGTATTAAAATCAGTGCAACTTGTCAAATAGGAACAAATCTGACAAATGCCCTCTTCATTAGGTATCATAGTGAACAGGCTCTTCACATCTAGAGTCACCAAATAGAACAACTCATCACCTTTTAAATGCTTTGCATAATCGTACAAATCAATAAGAAATTGCTTAGTATCTCTTAAAATAAACTTGTTTGATCCAACTACCGGTCTTAACAAACTCTCAACATAAAGTGAGAAGGATTCAGTAACCCACCCACCCCCAGAAACTATGGGTCACATTGGTGAGTCTGACAAAGATTTATGAACTTTAGGGAGGCCTTGTATTATGGGAACAAGAGGGTTATCTATCTTTAAAAAAGTGTATAAATCCATATCTATATCAAAATTTGTCAATAGCTTCTTTAGTGTCTCATGTATCGCTATGACCTTATTCTTGACTTCTTCCATCGTGATTACAGCATAGTGGGCTTCTTCACTAAGCATACGGTTCATCCTATTAATGTAATCAACTTTATCCATCAAAACTGTCGGACCTCCCTTGTCTGCTTGTTTTATTACTAACTCAGTGTCTTCTATTAAACCTGTTAAGGCTTGCTTCTGAGTATAAGTTAAATTATATCTACTCCTTCTATTCCTTGTGCCTTGACAGTTATTTTTTAGAGACTGTATATCGTTTTCTACTAACTTAGAAAACATCTCTATCAAAGGATGTAGAACTGGTACATAAGTGCTTCTTGATCTAAATCTAGAAACATGTTGATCTGTTCCAGCTGAACTATACTGTTTCCAGTCTTCTTGTAAATCCTCCTGGTGCCGGAAGAACCTGCCAACCCTCTTGTGACTGATTGAAACTGCCTGTCCTATACTGTACACTCTACCAAGGAAAGAAAAGGAAAGAAAAGTAGAGAAATTCCAGCTGAACTATACTGTTTCCAGTCTTCTTGTAAATCCTCCTGGTGCCGGAAGAACCTGCCAACCCTCTTGTGACTGATTGAAACTGCCTGTCCTATACTGTACACTCTACCAAGGAAAGAAAAGGAAAGAAAAGTAGAGAAAGTAGGTTCTGGGCATAGATTTGTTTGCAAATTAGGTTCCTGTTCTGGTATTCCTATAAGGGTCTTATAGTTTGCCTGTGTGTGAGTCTCTAGCAGCCAGTACCTGCCCTTCTTAGCCCCCCCCTCTCCCACCCTTCGTATGCTCTACTCTCCTACTTTTTAACTATTTTCTCTTCTCCCTCACACCCCTCTTGGTTTTATTCTTTATTTCTCCATTTCTTTCTCTTTTTATCTGCTCTGTCTTATAGGTAGCTCCCTCCCCTCTGTTTCTGTTGTTTCGTATGCTGTTCCCTTCTGGCTCCAACTAGCCCTTACATCTGTTTACAATAGTACTCTGGCTTCCTATTCCTTTTCACCTCTATCCTAGCCTCACTCTCCATCTGTCCCATATCTCTCTGCTTTGCTCTATTCCTTGTAAGCTGCCTACTTTCCTTGTTAACTTAGACCTGCTCTTCCTCTATTTTCACTGTATGTTCACATACTGATTTTTACCTGTCTGTGCTCTATCTTCTCCCTGAACTCTGGTCTCTACTTTACCTTCTTTTTCTCACTATATACCTCTCTCACCTTACTTACCTGCATTTTTGATTGCCTCCTTTCCCATCTCTCCTTCAGCTGTTTCTTCCCGCTCCGTTCGCCCTGCGGGCTCACTCCGCTCCCCTCCCTACCCCCAATTCCCACCCACCCCCAGGGGTCCTACTCTTATACCTCTCTGAACACACCCCCTACTTCTTTCTTCCAATATCTTACCCTGCTTTATCCCGCTCCTCTGTTAACCACACCCCTTACCACCTCCTCCCCTCATACCTCATTCCTTCCAAAATCCCTCCCTTATATCTGACCTCACAGCTCTATATTTGTCATCTACTTCATTTTTATTTTTTATTTTTCTCTTACACTACCATTTTACACCCTCTTACTACCTCTTACTGGCCCTCTTTCTCTCCTCCCTCTCCTATTAGACTTTATATCATTTCTCCTATCTTAGCCACTTCTAGTATCTTCCTTAACTCCTACTATAATACTCTCTAACTATGCCTCCCAACTTCCCTACTATGCCCACACTTACAATTCCACTCCTTACCATCCTGTTCTCTGCATACCTTCTTACCTTCTTTGAAAACCCTCTTTCTGCCCACTCCATCTTCCCCAGTAAACACACATCAACCCTTACAAATACTTCTCCCATTTTACACTCCAACATTACCTTTAACCCCAACTATCTCTTACCTAAATACCACAGACTCTCCCACCTTAAGTATGTATATCCTACCAATAAGAAACTAATACTTCAAATCTTTCTAAAGAACCATTTAATAACTAAACCTAATCTTCTTACATTACAAGATGGAGACATCCACCCTAATCCTGGGCCAGCTTATCCCTCTCCCAAAACTAATTCACCTAAAATCTATGACTCCCTCCTTATTGGACACCTAAACATTCATAGTATAAATAACAAAATAGCTCAATTACATGCCCTCCTTGATATTCATTCGTTTGACATTCTGTGCCTCTCAGAGACCTGGCTCAAACCAGAAACAAAAGACACTGAGATCACACCCCAAGGATATAGCATAATAAGACTTGACCGACCAAAATGTAAAGGTGGTGGAGTAGCAATTCTTTTTAAGAATCAGCTTAATATCTCTACTCTTCCAGCCTATCCTACCCCAGATTGCAAAGTAGAAGCCATCATAACAAAACTCCAAATAAACACCAAGAAATCCCTTTACATTATCTGCATCTACTTACCACCAGGAAACAATATACCCATACTAGAACCCTTTCTCAGCTGGGTATCTACTACTTACCCCCAAGAAACTATAATTCTAGGTGACATCAATGTTGACTGGAACACTGTCAATGCTGATAATCCTTCCTCTCATATGAACCTATATGGTTTCACCCAGACTATTACTTCAACCACTAGAATCAACAAGCCTAACAATAAAGAGAGTATTTTAGACTGGATACTCATAAACAAAATCAAACACGCCTACAAAGCAGGAACCCTGCCTGATGATATAAGTGATCATGCTTTAACCTTTATTACTAGAGAAAGAACTGATTTCCAAAATCCCCCTAACATTCAAAAAATACGCTCTACTAAAATTTGTAACATAGACCTATTTCAAAATGAACTCAGCAAATGCAACTGGAGCCCCCTGAAATCTCTTCCCCTTGAAAATGCAGTATCATACTTTAATACCACTTTTTTATCCATTCTCAACAAACATGCTCCTGAACGCACCATCAGAATGAAACCCAATATTGCCCCATGGCTCTCTAAAGAAACTAAAAAGCTAATTCTCTCCAGAAATAAAGTCTGGGCGAAATGGAGAAACCATAGAAATTCCCTTGACCTTCTTCATTTCCACCAACTTAGAAACTCGACTAAAAAAGCAATAATTACTGACAAAAACCTACTACTGCAAACTTCAACAAACTCATCATAACAACCCCAAACAGTTTTGGTCATCTATAAATAGACTCCTCTCCCCAGGAACATCCAAAACTCCCACCCCTCTCAATGCCGACCCAGATACTCCCACCTCACTGCAAATGCTTTCAACTCTTTTTACTGACACTATTCTATCACTAGCTAAACAACTTAGCACTAATAACTCCAGCCCACCTATAAACCAAAGACACCCTTCAAATAACTTTAAAATACAACCTATTCCTACATCTTTCATCTCTAGACTTATCCACAAACTGAAGCCTTGTACCCCTTCTGCTGACAAGCTCCCTTCACTTTTTCTCCAAAAAGCTGCCAAAGAAATTGCATATCCAGTATCTATACTTATAAACAGGACAATCCAAAAGGGAACCATCCCAGACATCTGGAAAATATCCCATATTATCCCTTTACATAAAGGTGGAAACTCCACTGAGTACTCAAACTATAGACCAATTGCCCTCCTTTCTCCCTTAGCAAAAATAATGGAAAAATGTATTCACCAACAACTTTTACAGCATCTCTCTCAAAACAACATAATAGCAAACTGTCAACACGGTTTCAGACCACATCACAGTACTACCACTGCTCTCCTATCATTTGTAGATACTATCAACAGGAACCGCAACGACAACCTTCTCTCTTCTGCTCTCTTCATTGACCTCTCTAAAGCTTTCAATATGGTCAACCACTCCATTTTAATTAACACTCTTACATCCCTCTCCTTTGATAATCTTTCCATTAACTGGTTTACATCCTACCTTGGCAATAGACAGCAAGCAGTTCGTTGGGAAAACCAAATTTCCTCACTCACACCCGTTTCCATCGGTGTACCTCAGGGCTCCATTCTAGGACCTCTTCTCTTCTCCCTATTCATCAATGATCTTCACTTAGCAATTCCTCAATCTACCTGCATTCAATATGCAGATGACTCCACCCTTATCTGCTCTGCTTCATCTCCTAATGAACTTTCATCTATTACTCAAAATGTCTTCAACACTGTAGAAACTTGGTTCACCAGGCGCAACGTCCTCCTCAATGCCAAAAAAACTAAACTTCTCCTTTTCTCTCCTAGCACTAGGTCCATCCCCTTGGACTTCACCATCTCCTCAAATAATGCCACTCTCATTGCTCCTGATCCAACAACAAAATTATTAGGAATAACAATTGATAACAACCTCTCCTTTGACCAGCATATCAACAACACCATTAAAACAGTCAATAGAAAAATAGGAAGCCTATATAGAATTAAACCTGTCCTAACATCATCATCCAGAGCCAAGATTGCCCACTCTCATCTTTTGTCTACTCTTCTTTATGCCTCACCAATTTTTACTAACCTTAAGAAAGCCAACTTTAACAAACTGGCTACTTGCTACAACAACATTGCCCGTTTTGCCACTAGTAACCCTTTTAGAACTCATCACTGTATTAACCTGAAACTTCTAGGCTGGCTTGAACTACAAAACCTTCTGTTAATCCCTCAACTCACTATTGCCCATAAAATCTTATACCAACCAAACAAAACCCCTATTCTTTCTAAACTTTTAATCCCTTATAACAACCTAAACTCCCTTCGCTCATCCAGTAAACTTATGGCTACTATAACAAAGACTTATAATTCTGCCGGTGACTCTCTTTTCAGTAATACTGTAGGAAGGAACTGGAATCTGCTTCCTAGTGACATAACACTTACCACATCTCTGCCTCTCTTTAAACACAAAATCAAAGATTACTTCCAAAGCCACTGGCTCTGTTCCTGTTCAAAACCTGACTAATCCTTTACCTCCTCTGCACTTTCCTACTACTCTGCACTTTCCTACTACTTTACTTTCCCTCTCTCTTTACTGTATCTGCTTCAGTCTACCTCCTTTTAGAGTATTTTGTTTCTTCTTTCCTCTATGCTAATCTCTCACAACTTTCCCTTCTCTTTTCTTATACTGCTTCCCTTCCTCCTCTCCTATTTTAGTGCTTCTCTTTCTCCTTCTGTTACTAAGATTAGTTCTTTATAATATTATTAATCAATTTTGCTCTCTGTTTTGTGCCTTGTTCTTGATGTTATTTCAGCTACTTAATGTTATTTTTAGAAATGTGATCCTCTTTTTGTATATATCTGTTATTGGGTACTATATTTTTTATTTGTCTTTTCATCTATGATGATTTGTCCATTTGCTTGTCTTTTGTAACGTTTTTTGTTCAAATTTATGTGGAGCTTTTCTCCCCGGGCCTCTACTGAAAATGGAAATGTATCCAGCTAGACTAGCCCGGTCAACAAATGTAAAATAAAATAAATAAATAAATGTGAGTATCATTGCATCCAAAATCAAGTTTAATTGTACATTGCGGGTAAATAGTTTAACATCTAACACCAAGTCGGTTAATCTGCTATTAACTGTAGGGATAAAAGTAAGTCCCTTATTCAATACTATTTCCTCATCCTTACTGAGGGTCTTACTAGATAGATTAACTCTCTGCGTCTCTCCATTTGTTCCCACATTTTCTTTAGGGTGGGACCCGTATATTCTGTATCCATCGCTTTCCTTTTCTGCCTCCCTCGACTGAAGGACCTGTTCCTCCTGTTCGGGTGGCATTGTTCTATAGGGAAAGGAGTAATAAAATTTGTGGCTGGTCCTCTTATGGGGACTGCCACATCTTTCCTAAATGGAACCTTAGCCCTAACAACTGGTTCATTCAAGACATTATTCTGTGGGGCTTCTATGGCTACCACTTTATCCTTAGGTTGCAAATGATGGTTACTATTGTCAAGTATGGGTTCAGATATAGTACCTTCACTATTGCTCAAGTGTAGAGATGGTTGTTCTGTGGTCATTATATTACTTCTATTGCTCCCTACAGTTCGTACAGATGTTTCTATTTCAGTATCAGTAGCATTGGAATTGTTTTTAGGCCAAGTAAACACGTGGCCTAATGAGAAATCCTTAACATCCCTTGCTATTTTACCCTTTTTCTGTTCCAATAACTTTTTTTCATATATATGAACATTGTCTAACAATTTGTCCATTTCATTCATTAAACAGTCTGTCAGATACTTAGAAAGCATCCATTCTTGCTGTTGAACAATGTCCCGTCTCAAAGATTCCTCTTCAGCTCCAAAAAATTCATTCATGAGCCTCATGTAACTGAGGCTCAATTCAGTGTTTAACTGTTGCCATTTTAATAACAAAGTCGGATAGTAATTGCCTGTAGTAGGCATCTTTAAAATTCGTAAGCCTCTAGGTATGATCTTTTTGGCCAAACATACCTCAAAATGTTGGCGTTGGAGTTGCCAACGCTTCAATTTCAAAAAGTCCAGTTCCAATTTGTTCAAGTCTCCAGACATATCTAATATATTCATTCTCCTCGTGTCGCGTTCACCATCGTTAAACGTTGGTTCAAACGACATCAAGACATTAGTTCCTCCATCTACACAATGATGGAAGCGCTCCCACTTCCGATCATCAGTTAACGTGCTCGGAACTGTATACGGCAGCTCAATGTCATTCAACTCCCCAGATGTATTCGGTATCACAGGTATATTTACTGCTCCAATGTTATTGGCCATGTCTGGTCGGTGGAGTAAACGTAAAACACAGATGCAGAATAATATTATGGCAACACACCACCGAACCACAAAAACTTCTGTGGCAAAGAAAAACGTAGTAATAAATGTCCATAAAATAGCCACAGTCGTTACCACAGCCCAAAACAGTTCTTCAAAGGCTGAAAGATATAGCAATGTTCATACGTACAAAGACTGAATAGAGGCTATATGAATAAACCTTCAAACGAAACTTCAGAGCATAAAAAATTCTTCTTTATTCCATACAGTTAGCGCTTTCACCTATTGGCTTCATCAGACTTAACGTTGGATTGACAATTTGATTTTTAAATAGTTCATAACTAAAGCCCATAGTCTAAAAATACATTGCATCATATCCTTCACTTAAAGGTATATATACTTAAAAGCGTATTTTAATAAAGCATGTTAAAATAAGCATATCTTTACTGCATGATACGCAACCTAATATAGCTGATTGTTACAATAAATATCTAAAAACATATCAAATACAAAGTGGAACTGAAGCCATAAATGTACTATATAATAAAGGGCATAATTTAATAGTTAGCTTCCTGCTCTTCAGCGCTGGTTTTATCGGGATTTTATCATTCAGACCAGGGCTAACATCCGCCCTGAGTCTGATGATCCATTTAACCTCGCATTCCTCGGTATAATTGCAGATGTCACCTCCTCTAGGAGTTGGTTTAATTGTTTGCATCACCATGAACTTAAAACTATGCTGCGGATTCAACATACTTACATGCTTAGCCAAAGCATTGTGCATGTATCCCAATAAAACCAGCGCTGAAGAGCAGGAAGCTAACTATTAAATGATGCCCTTTATTATATAGTACATTTATTTTAACTTGCAGCATTACTATTTTCCTGCTGTTGTAGTGTCCACTTGAATTATTCTTTGAAAAGACTCCCTTATATGATGTCTTGTCATGATTTATGTGGAGTCACGTAAATTTTGGCTATGTTATGTATGGTCTTATTTATGGCTATTTTATGGACATTTATTACTACGTTTTTCTTTGCCACAGAAGTTTTTGTGGTTCGGTGGTGTGTTGCCATAATATTATTCTGCATCTGTGTTTTACGTTTACTCCACCGACCAGACATGGCCAATAACATTGGAGAAGTAAATATACCTGTGATACTGAATACATCTGGGGAGTCGAATGACATTGAGCTGCTGTATACAGTTCCAAGCACGTTAACTGACGACCGGAAGTGGGAGCGCTTCCATCATTGTGTAGATGGAGGAACTAATGCCTTGATGTCGTTTGAACCAACGTTTAATGATGGTGAACGCGACGCAAGGAGAATAAATATATTAGATATGTCTGGAGACTTGAACAAATTGGAACTGGACTTTTTGAAATTGAAGCGTTGGCAACTCCAACGCCAACATTTTGAGGTATGTTTGGCCAAAAAGATCATACCTAGAGGCTTACGAATTTTAAAGATGCCTACTACAGGCAATTACTATCCGACTTTGTTATTAAAATGGCAACAGTTAAACAATGAATTGAGCCTCAGTTACATGAGGCTCATGAATTAATTTTTTGGAGCTGAAGAGGAATCTTTGAGACGGGACATTGTTCAACAGCAAGAATGGATGCTTTCTAAGTATCCGACACACTGTTTAATGAATGAAATGGACAAATTGTTAGACAATGTTCATATATATGAAAAAAAGTTATTGGAACAGAAAAAGGGTAAAATAGCAAGGGATGTTAAGGATTTCTCATTAGGCCACGTGTTTACTTGGCCTAAAAACAATTCCAATGCTACTGATACTGAAACAGAAACATCTGTATGAACTGTAGGGAGTGATAGAAGTAATATAATGACCACAGAACAACCATCTCCACACTTGAGCAATAGTGAAGGTACTATATCTGAACCCATACTTGACAATAGTAACCATCATTTGCAACCTAAGGATAAAGTGGTAGCCGTAGAAGCCCCACAGAATAATGTCTTGAATGAACCAGTTGTTAGGGCTAAGGCTCCATTTAGGAAAGATGTGGCAGTCCCCATAGGAGGACCAGCCACAAATTTTATTACTTCTTTTCCTATAGAACAACACCACCCGAACAGGAGGAACAGGTCCTTCAGTCGAGGGAGGCAGAAAAGGAAAGCG